>NC_058086.1:128536791-128836791 GCF_014858855.1 Bufo gargarizans
AGCCGGTGGTCGTGTCCCCTCACTATTGTAGGGTGTTCAGGGGTTATATAGTCGAGGTACGTGGATATGCAACCTTCCACCTTTCGGATCTTTGCATAGGCTGAGCAGCCAGGGAAAGTGCTAGGTCTTGTGAAGGGGTCTTCCTTTTGGTTCCTTAGCTTTGGATCCACTCAGTCATATATGCATGTTGCTTTGTCTTGTTTCCTGTACACCGTCCGTGACACATACAGTCCCATGTAAATAACATTATTTCCCTCCCTCCGCCATAGAGTCCCATGTAAATACCATCACACCAACTCTCCAGCCCCCTCCAATATACAGTCCCATGTAAATACGTAACATCACACCATCTCTCCTGCCCCCCCCCCCCAATATACAGTCCCAGGTAAATAACAAGACCCCCTCCCTAGCCAACTTTAACATACAGTCCCATGTAAAAAACATCACCCCCTCCCCAGCTGCTAAATAAAATCACCCCTCCCCAGCCACCTCCAACATGCAGTCCCATGTAAATAACATTACCCCTCAACATTCAGTCCCATGTAAATAATATCACTTCCTCTCAAAGCCGCCTTCAACATATAGTCCCATGTAAATAACATCACCGTGCCCCAGCCACCTCCAACATGCATTGCCATGTAAATAACATCACCCCCTCAACTTTCAGTCTGATGTAAATAACACCACTCCCTTCAGCCCTAACATACAGTCCTAGGTAAATAACTACAACTCCCAATATTGCTCTGCCTCTCACACTGAGTAATCTAATCCTTTACTTACCTTTTCCCATGTAGCAGCCCTCACCACAGCTTCTTCCCATGACTCCTCTTCACTTCTGAAGGCCATCCTCTCGTGCACTGGTCACATGATGGTGACATCATCCCAGGTCCTTTTCAGCTACTGCATTTAGAACTGATCACATGGACTGTGATGTCATCACAGGTCCTTCAGCTCTTGCAGGGCATTAGATTCAATTGTATTGCTGTCCTGAGGATCTTCCACTCTAGGATCATGTTACACAAGAACTGCGCTGCTAGAGGCTCTCTGCTAGCAGTAGGCGGATCTAGTGCTACGTCACAGCCTGAGCTGTTTCAAACGGATCAGCTCAGTCAGAAGAATCGACTCCTCCAGTTCAGTGAAAAGAATTGATTCAAAAGAACGATTCGTTCATGAATCAGACATCTGTAGTTGTATCTATCTGGCAGGCCCAGACCCCGAATGTTTTAACCTAGCAACGCCCCTGTATCCCACAAACCATCCATATAGGGTTCATTTTAGGACATGGTCAGATATCATAGTCAATTATCAGAATAATGTCAGTGGGAGGCAAAATACTATCTGAACACTGTACATCCAGAAAATCAAAAATGTATCAGATCACAGCAATGCAGGCTACAAACAAAATAGACTGCCATATATCTCTTAGACTGCCATATATCTCTTATATATAAAAATGAGTTTCTGTCTGTTCTTTATGCGCGACCAAACGACTGGACCGATCTTCACCAAATTTGGCACATAGGTACATAAGGTGTGCCAAATCCCAACTGCCATAAACACAGTTTTACTCCAGGTTTCCATAACAACCCAGCTATTTTTCTTTACTGCTTCAAGGGGCGGGCACTGTGCAGGTCACTGTTTTTAAAGGGGCGGGCACTGTGGAGGTCACTTATTAAAGGGGCGGTCACTGTGAAAGTCACCGTAAAAAGGGTGGTCACTGTGAAAGTCACTGTTAAAGGGGCGGTCACTGTGAATGTCACTGTTAAAGGGGCAGTCACTGTTAAAGAGGCGGTCACTGTGAAAGTCACTGTTAAAGGGGAGGAAACTGTTAAAGGGGCGGTCACTGTGAAAGTCGCAGTTAAAGGGACGGTCGCTATGAAAGTCACTGTTAAAGGGGCGGTCACTGTGAAAGTCACTGTTAAAGGGGCGGTCACTATGAAAGTCACTGTTAAAGGGGCAGGCACTGTGGAGGTCTCTGTTAACCCCTTAAGGACATAGGACATACCGGTACGCCCTATTTCCCGAGTCCTTAAGGACCAAGGACGTACCGGTATGTCCTAACTTTAAAATCGGCATTCCGGCGCACCAGGAATTAATTTGAGCAGGATGCTGGCTAAAATCATTCTATGGAGATTCTAAAATTAATTTTTTTGTTTGTTTATAAAAGGATAATATAGTGTAAATCCTAAACAAATTTTTTAAAAAGGAAACATATTAGGTATCGCCATGTCCGTAAGAATCTGCTCTATAAAAATAGCCCATGACCTAACCCCTCAGATGAATACGGTAAAAAAAAAACGGTGCCAAAACATATGTGGTTGCAAACTGCTGTATGACCAAACGGCAGGGCGCAAAAGGAAAGGTACACCGTATGGTTTCTGGAAGGCAGATTTGAATGGCTTTTGGACACCATGTCCCATTTAAAGGACCCCTGATGCACCTCTAGAGTAGAAACTTCATAATAGTGAAAGAAACTGCACCCCTCAAGGTATTCAAAAATGATTTTACAAACTTTATTAACCCTTTAGGTGTTCCTTAACAGTTTATGGCAAATGGAGATGAAATTTCAGAATTTCTATTTTTAGAAATATAGAACAACCAAAAATCATATGTACCCTAAAAATAGTCCCAACAAAACTGCCACCTTATCCTGTAGTTTCCAAAATGGGGTCACTTTTATGGAGTTTCTACTCTTGGGGTGCATCAGGGTAGCTTCAAATGGGACATGGTGTAAATAAACCAGTCCAGCAAAATCTGCCTTACAAAACCACATGGCGCACCTTTCCCTCTACGCCCCTGCTGTGTGACCGTACAGTAGTTTACTGCCACTTATGGGGTGTTTCTGCAAACTACAGAATCAGAGCAATAAATATTGAGTTTTGTTTGGCTGTTAACCCTTGCTTTGTTACTGGAACAAAAGGATTAAAATGGGAAATTAGCCAAAAAAATCTTAAATTTAATCTCCATTTGCCAATATCTCTTGTGGAACACCTAAAGGGTTAATTAGTTTTGAATACTTTGAGGGGTGTAGTTTCTAGAATGGGGTAATTTTTGGGTGGTTTCGATTATATAAGCCTTCAAGATTTGCTTCTAAACTTCTAAACCTTGTAACATCCCCCAAAAATAAAATTCCCAAAATGATCCAAACATGAAGTAGACATATGGGGAATGTAAAATAATAACTATTTTTGGAGGTATTACTATGTATTATATAAGTAGAGAAATTGAAACTTAAAAATGTGCAAATTTTTTTTAAAAAATTTACATTTGGTATTTTTTAAAAATAAAAATGAATTTTTTTACTCCATTTTACCAGTGTCATGAAGTACAATATGTGATGAAAAAAACTGTCTCAGAATGACCTGGATAAGTCATAGGGTTTTAAAGTTATTACTAGGGATGAGCGAACCCGAACTGTATAGTTCAGGTTCGTACCGAATTTTGGGGTGTCGTGACACGGACCCGAACCCGGACATTTTCGTAAAAGTCCGGGTTCGGGTTCGGTGTTCGTCGCTTTCTTGGCGCTTTTTGAAAGGCTGCAAAGCAGCCAATCAACAAGCGTCATACTACTTGCCCCAAGAGGCCGTCACAGCCATGCCTACTATTGGCATGGCTGTGATTGGCCAGAGCACCATGTGACCCAGCCTATATTTAAGCTGGAGTCACGTAGCGCCGCACGTCACTCTGCTCTGATCAGCATAGGGAGAGGTTGCAGCCGCGACGTTAGGGCGAGATTAGGCAGTGATTAACTCCTCCAAAAGACTTCATTCAGAGATCGATCTGCAGCTGTGGATGATTGAACTGCTGCTATTGAATTGCTCACTGTTTTTAGGCTGCCCAGAGCGTTTTTCAGTCACTTTTTTCTGGGGTGATCAGCGGCCATCTTGTGTCTTGTGAGGGTCAAGCTGTCACACCAAGTGCATTTAACCATCAATAGTCTGGTTATTTTTTGGCCATATACTACATCAGGGGCATGCTGAGCCTGTCACCAAGTACATTTAACCCTCAATGGTGTGGTTGTTTTTTGGCTAAATCCTACATCAGGGTGAAGCTGTCACACCAAGTGCATTTAACCATCAATAGTCTGGTTATTTTTTGGCCATATACCACATCAGGGGCAAGCTGTCACCAAGTGCATTTAACCCTCAATGGTGTGGTTGTTTTTTGGCTAAATCCTACATCAGGGTCAAGCTGTCACACCAAGTGCATTTAACCATCAATAGTCTGGTTATTTTTTGGCCATATACTACATCAGGGGCAAGCTGAGCCTGTAACCAAGTGCATTTAACCCTCAATGGTGTGGTTGTTTTTTGGCTAAATCCTACATCAGGGTGAAGCTGTCACACCAAGTGCATTTAACCATCAATAGTCTGGTTATTTTTTGGCCATATACTACATCAGGGGCAAGCTGAGCCTGTCACCAAGTACATTTTGTAACGGATCTCCTGGCACCCCGACCGGGTACCTCCGTCGATAGATGCTCCTAGTGCTTTCCGAGGACTCCAAGCACTCCACTTGACACTGTACGGCCTGCAGACCCTACGAACCGCCGCAGCTTGGTTGGGGTCTCACCGTCCTCCACCCACGCTGGACCTACGACAAGGCTCCAGGCTCCAGTGGGTGAACCTCTCCTACAGCCAGAGAGCAGGAACAGCTCTTACAAGAGCTAGTAGTTATGCCAGGGGAGTATAGCAAATCTTCAGCGTATAGCAATCCCCCAGTTTGATCAGTTATCCAAACACCAGTCTCAGCATGCTGAAGGATAAAACAGGAACACTTTATTGAGGGCTACCCGCCCGTATTTATGCAGGTCCCCATCTGGTGGCCACGCCCTTAGGGGACCAGAATGGAGACTGCGACACAGGACAGATATGCAGAAATTCAGGATACACAGACAGAACACATCCCCACAATGCATCATGGTTTCCTCCTCTCTGCCTGGCGACACCCGAGGAGCAATCCAATTATGTCTCAGGACAAAGGGAAAACACCAATACACACGTGGAGACAACAGGACAGGAATCACCACCCAAACACACAATGGCACACCCCCACAGCAAACACAGACATTTAACATATCCCCAGATAGCTCAAGTCTGAGTGCATATCATTAGGTGAATGGCACTCAGAATACACGAATACAATAATATTAGCTATCTGGGTATCCTCACATAACATACAATTTAACCGAACGCATAATAACATAAAACACAATTCCAAAGACAGATTTAAGCTGTGCGGCCGGTCTGTTTTCTTTAAAGTTAGTATGGGCCATAATCCTGAGGCAAGAGGCTAGCAACCAGGCCCCTCCAAAACACTGTGGCGAGGTTGGTTTCGTCACACATCTCCCCCTTCCAGGGAAGACTAACCAGATACCTGACCTCACGGTCAGTACCTGAGTTAGTCTGGCAGTCCAACCACAACCCCATACTGGACCTGTTGAATTTTGGGGCCTGGCTCTGTTCCGT
The DNA here is from genome assembly GCF_014858855.1 of Bufo gargarizans. Taxonomy (NCBI): domain Eukaryota; kingdom Metazoa; phylum Chordata; class Amphibia; order Anura; family Bufonidae; genus Bufo; species Bufo gargarizans. The sequence goes on from NC_058086.1 coordinate 128,542,260, forward strand.
ATGTCCCGAGCTGTTGAGTGGGCATCTGCGACTCCTTGCTGCCTTGTGGTTCTCCAGCTTGGAGCTGTAGGTACTTGGTGGGCAGAGGCCGACTGCGCTCTGCCCAGATGCCAGCTCTTCCGCTGGGGTCGCTTGTGGGGAGTCCGGCTCGGAAGAAGAGGATAGGGGAGGGCAGAGGCCGACTGCGCTCTGCCCAGAGGCCAGCTCTTCCGCTGGGGTAGCCTGTGGGAAGTCCGGCTCTGGAGTAGAGGATAGGGGAGGGCAGAGGCCGACTGCGCTCTGCCCAGATGCCAGCACTTCCGCTGGGGTAGCCTGTGGGATGTCCGGCTCTGGAGAAGAGGATAGAGGAGGGCAGAGGCCGACTGCGCTCTGCCCTGATGCCAGCTCTTCCGCTGGGAAGAAATCAGTGGTTAGCGCAGGCTCATCCCCTGCCCCCAGAACTCTGTTGGGAAGTAGCTGGGAAGGGGAGGGCTCGCTTACCTCCTCCTCCTGGTATCCCTGCGGAGATGGATGGGGATCTGGACCGACTGTCCAGCATCCCTGTAGTACTGGCACCGAGCCCGCGGTCTCATCTGCGCCCATGCAGAGGGGCTTGTGTTCCCCTTTTCCCGGTATCTCCGGCTGCTGGTGGAAGGTGAGGCCGGTTGCCTCTCCTCCCCAGGACTCTGGTTGCTGTAAGGCAGAGGGACCCCGCATCTCCTCCCCCTGGAACTCAGGTTGCCGCTGGGGAGAGAGACCGGTTGTCTCCTCTCCCTGTGATATGTACTGCCGCTGGAGATCTGGGCAGGCGGCCCAGCATCCCTGTAGGGCCAGTAGAGAGACCTCGGTCCCATCTCCACCTGCCATCTGTGGGTCCTCCCAGGACCAGTCTGTGAGGTCCCTCAACATTTGCGAGTCAGGATCACCTGCGTCCACACCTGGCAACTCCGGCTGCTGCTGAGGGTCTGGGCCAGCATCCCAGCATCCCGGTGGAGAGCCCTCGGTCCCTTCTCCACCTGCCTGTTGTGGTTCCTCACAGGACCAGTCTATGAGGACCCCTACCTCTGTAGCTGGTACTGAAGCAGGGGATACTTCAGTCGGATCTTCCCAGCTGTAGGGTTGTAGGTCTGGGACTGCCACCCAGCTCTCTGGCAGTGTATATTGGGACCGAATTGAGCTGAAGAAGTATTGGTAGTCCTGCTCCAGCTCCCACTCCTTTGTGACTAGAGATGCCAGGTCTTGTCTCACCTCTCTCGCTGTAGCCCAATCATGCATAGCCTCTCTGTAGTCATAGATATCCCAGAACCGGGACCCTCCAGCATCTCCGAACTCCGGTTCTGCGAAGGCCTCAAACAACAGGCCAGGGCCATCATAATCCTCACCCTCGGGTCTGTCGTGCTCAGCCATCCAGGGAGAGTGCCGAATCACATACCACCAGAGTGCCTGGTAGGCGTCATCTAGCCAAAGCTCCTTCCATACCAGGCTCTCCAGTTCTGTCACCCACTCATTCAGGGGCTCCTCTCCCAGAAGGAGCATTCGCAGGGCCACTCGCATCCGCAACTGCTGCTCCTCACTGGGGAGACACTTGCCCCGCCGACGCTGTACATCTTCCAGGGCCTCGTGCCAGACGCCTTTCCGGACTGCATCCCTCCAGTCCGGGTCATCATCCTCCTCGTAGTGGAACGCTGTTCGAAGACTAGCCGATTCCATCCTGCTGTAGCCAGGGGCGCTGTACGGATACTAGCGTTGCCCTCAATATACTCCACGAACGGTGTCTCCGAGCTGCTTCTCCTCACACTAGGACGCCATCCCACTGCTTGCCACCAATGTAACGGATCTCCTGGCACCCCGACCGGGTACCTCCGTCGATAGATGCTCCTAGTGCTTTCCGAGGACTCCAAGCACTCCACTTGACACTGTACGCCCTGCAGACCCCACGAACCGCCGCAGCTTGGTTGGGGTCTCACCGTCCTCCACCCACGCTGGACCTACGACAAGGCTCCAGGCTCCAGTGGGTGAACCTCTCCTACAGCCAGAGAGCAGGAACAGCTCTTACAAGAGCTAGTAGTTATGCCAGGGGAGTATAGCAAATCTTCAGCGTATAGCAATCCCCCAGTTTGATCAGTTATCCAAACACCAGTCTCAGCATGATGAAGGATAAAACAGGAACACTTTATTGAGGGCTACCCGCCCGTATTTATGCAGGTCCCCATCTGGTGGCCACGCCCTTAGGGGACCAGAATGGAGACTGCGACACAGGACAGATATGCAGAAATTCAGGATACACAGACACAACACATCCCCACAATGCATCATGGTTTCCTCCTCTCTGCCTGGCGACACCCGAGGAGCAATCCAATTATGTCTCAGGACAAAGGGAAAACACCAATACACACGTGGAGACAACAGGACAGGAATCACCACCCAAACACACAATGGCACACCCCCACAGCAAACACAGACATTTAACATATCCCCAGATAGCTCAAGTCTGAGTGCATATCATTAGGTGAATGGCACTCAGAATACACGAATACAATAATATTAGCTATCTGGGTACCCTCACATAACATACAATTTAACCGAACGCATAATAACATAAAACACAATTCCAAAGACAGATTTAAGCTGTGCGGCCGGTCTGTTTTCTTTAAAGTTAGTATGGGCCATAATCCTGAGGCAAGAGGCTAGCAACCAGGCCCCTCCAAAACACCGTGGCGAGGTTGGTTTCGTCACACATTTAACCCTCAATAGTGTGGTTGGTCAAGCTGTCACACCAAGTGCATTTAATCATCAATAGTGTGGTTATTTTTTGGCCATATCCCAGTCTAATTCTGTCAGTAAATGTATATCTGTCACCCAGCGCCTAAATAATAGGCCTCAAATTTATATCCAGCTAAATCTGTCGTTACTGCTGTGGCTGGTCAAGTTATTTAGTGTCCGTCAAAGCACATTTTTTGTTCTGGGTTGAAATACAATTCTCAATTTAGCAATTTCCTAATTTAGTGGTTTCTGCTGTATCAGAGCTATTTTAAATCTATCCCTAAAAGGGTATATCAGATTCAAGGTGCACATAGGGTCATTCTGAATAACTTCACACACACGCTACTGTGCATTTCCAAGTCTAATTCTGTCAGTAAACCTATACCTGTCACCCAGCGCCTAAATACTAGGCCTCAAATTTATATCCAGCTAAATCTGTCGTTATTGCTGTGGCTGGTCAAGTTATTTAGTGTCTGTCAAAGCACATTTTTTTTTCTGGGTTGAAATACAATTCCCAATTTAGCAATATCCTAATTTAGTGGTTTCTGCTGTATCAGGCCTACTTTAAATTTAATTCCAAAGACAGATTTAAGCTGTGCGGCCGGTCTGTTTTCTTTAAAGTTAGTATGGGCCATAATCCTGAGGCAAGAGGCTAGCAACCAGGCCCCTCCAAAACACTGTGGCGAGGTTGGTTTCGTCACACATCTCCCCCTTCCAGGGAAGACTAACCAGATACCTGACCTCACGGTCAGTACCTGAGTTAGTCTGGCAGTCCAACCACAACCCCATACTGGACCTGTTGAATTTTGGGGCCTGGCTCTGTTCCGTATGTCCCGAGCTGTTGAGTGGGCATCTGCGACTCCTTGCTGCCTTGTGGTTCTCCAGCTTGGAGCTGTAGGTACTTGGTGGGCAGAGGCCGACTGCGCTCTGCCCAGATGCCAGCTCTTCCGCTGGGGTCGCTTGTGGGGAGTCCGGCTCGGAAGAAGAGGATAGGGGAGGGCAGAGGCCGACTGCGCTCTGCCCAGAGGCCAGCTCTTCCGCTGGGGTAGCCTGTGGGAAGTCCGGCTCTGGAGTAGAGGATAGGGGAGGGCAGAGGCCGACTGCGCTCTGCCCAGATGCCAGCACTTCCGCTGGGGTAGCCTGTGGGATGTCCGGCTCTGGAGAAGAGGATAGAGGAGGGCAGAGGCCGACTGCGCTCTGCCCTGATGCCAGCTCTTCCGCTGGGAAGAAATCAGTGGTTAGCGCAGGCTCATCCCCTGCCCCCAGAACTCTGTTGGGAAGTAGCTGGGAAGGGGAGGGCTCGCTTACCTCCTCCTCCTGGTATCCCTGCGGAGATGGATGGGGATCTGGACCGACTGTCCAGCATCCCTGTAGTACTGGCACCGAGCCCGCGGTCTCATCTGCGCCCATGCAGAGGGGCTTGTGTTCCCCTTTTCCCGGTATCTCCGGCTGCTGGTGGAAGGTGAGGCCGGTTGCCTCTCCTCCCCAGGACTCTGGTTGCTGTAAGGCAGAGGGACCCCGCATCTCCTCCCCCTGGAACTCAGGTTGCCGCTGGGGAGAGAGACCGGTTGTCTCCTCTCCCTGTGATATGTACTGCCGCTGGAGATCTGGGCAGGCGGCCCAGCATCCCTGTAGGGCCAGTAGAGAGACCTCGGTCCCATCTCCACCTGCCATCTGTGGGTCCTCCCAGGACCAGTCTGTGAGGTCCCTCAACATTTGCGAGTCAGGATCACCTGCGTCCACACCTGGCAACTCCGGCTGCTGCTGAGGGTCTGGGCCAGCATCCCAGCATCCCGGTGGAGAGCCCTCGGTCCCTTCTCCACCTGCCTGTTGTGGTTCCTCACAGGACCAGTCTATGAGGACCCCTACCTCTGTAGCTGGTACTGAAGCAGGGGATACTTCAGTCGGATCTTCCCAGCTGTAGGGTTGTAGGTCTGGGACTGCCACCCAGCTCTCTGGCAGTGTATATTGGGACCGAATTGAGCTGAAGAAGTATTGGTAGTCCTGCTCCAGCTCCCACTCCTTTGTGACTAGAGATGCCAGGTCTTGTCTCACCTCTCTCGCTGTAGCCCAATCATGCATAGCCTCTCTGTAGTCATAGATATCCCAGAACCGGGACCCTCCAGCATCTCCGAACTCCGGTTCTGCGAAGGCCTCAAACAACAGGCCAGGGCCATCATAATCCTCACCCTCGGGTCTGTCGTGCTCAGCCATCCAGGGAGAGTGCCGAATCACATACCACCAGAGTGCCTGGTAGGCGTCATCTAGCCAAAGCTCCTTCCATACCAGGCTCTCCAGTTCTGTCACCCACTCATTCAGGGGCTCCTCTCCCAGAAGGAGCATTCGCAGGGCCACTCGCATCCGCAACTGCTGCTCCTCACTGGGGAGACACTTGCCCCGCCGACGCTGTACATCTTCCAGGGCCTCGTGCCAGACGCCTTTCCGGACTGCATCCCTCCAGTCCGGGTCATCATCCTCCTCGTAGTGGAACGCTGTTCGAAGACTAGCCGATTCCATCCTGCTGTAGCCAGGGGCGCTGTACGGATACTAGCGTTGCCCTCAATATACTCCACGAACGGTGTCTCCGAGCTGCTTCTCCTCACACTAGGACGCCATCCCACTGCTTGCCACCAATGTAACGGATCTCCTGGCACCCCGACCGGGTACCTCCGTCGATAGATGCTCCTAGTGCTTTCCGAGGACTCCAAGCACTCCACTTGACACTGTACGCCCTGCAGACCCCACGAACCGCCGCAGCTTGGTTGGGGTCTCACCGTCCTCCACCCACGCTGGACCTACGACAAGGCTCCAGGCTCCAGTGGGTGAACCTCTCCTACAGCCAGAGAGCAGGAACAGCTCTTACAAGAGCTAGTAGTTATGCCAGGGGAGTATAGCAAATCTTCAGCGTATAGCAATCCCCCAGTTTGATCAGTTATCCAAACACCAGTCTCAGCATGATGAAGGATAAAACAGGAACACTTTATTGAGGGCTACCCGCCCGTATTTATGCAGGTCCCCATCTGGTGGCCACGCCCTTAGGGGACCAGAATGGAGACTGCGACACAGGACAGATATGCAGAAATTCAGGATACACAGACACAACACATCCCCACAATGCATCATGGTTTCCTCCTCTCTGCCTGGCGACACCCGAGGAGCAATCCAATTATGTCTCAGGACAAAGGGAAAACACCAATACACACGTGGAGACAACAGGACAGGAATCACCACCCAAACACACAATGGCACACCCCCACAGCAAACACAGACATTTAACATATCCCCAGATAGCTCAAGTCTGAGTGCATATCATTAGGTGAATGGCACTCAGAATACACGAATACAATAATATTAGCTATCTGGGTACCCTCACATAACATACAATTTAACCGAACGCATAATAACATAAAACACAATTCCAAAGACAGATTTAAGCTGTGCGGCCGGTCTGTTTTCTTTAAAGTTAGTATGGGCCATAATCCTGAGGCAAGAGGCTAGCAACCAGGCCCCTCCAAAACACCGTGGCGAGGTTGGTTTCGTCACACATTTAACCCTCAATAGTGTGGTTGGTCAAGCTGTCACACCAAGTGCATTTAATCATCAATAGTGTGGTTATTTTTTGGCCATATCCCAGTCTAATTCTGTCAGTAAATGTATATCTGTCACCCAGCGCCTAAATAATAGGCCTCAAATTTATATCCAGCTAAATCTGTCGTTACTGCTGTGGCTGGTCAAGTTATTTAGTGTCCGTCAAAGCACATTTTTTGTTCTGGGTTGAAATACAATTCTCAATTTAGCAATTTCCTAATTTAGTGGTTTCTGCTGTATCAGAGCTATTTTAAATCTATCCCTAAAAGGGTATATCAGATTCAAGGTGCACATAGGGTCATTCTGAATAACTTCACACACACGCTACTGTGCATTTCCAAGTCTAATTCTGTCAGTAAACCTATACCTGTCACCCAGCGCCTAAATACTAGGCCTCAAATTTATATCCAGCTAAATCTGTCGTTATTGCTGTGGCTGGTCAAGTTATTTAGTGTCTGTCAAAGCACATTTTTTTTTCTGGGTTGAAATACAATTCCCAATTTAGCAATATCCTAATTTAGTGGTTTCTGCTGTATCAGGCCTACTTTAAATTTATCCCTAAAAGGGTATATTAGATTCAAGGTGCAGATAGAGTCATTCTGAATAACTTCACACACACGCTACTGTGCATATCCCAGTCTAATTCTGTCAGTAAACCTATACCTGTCACCCAGCGCCTAAATAATAGGCCTCAAATTTATAGTCAGCTAAATCTGTAGTTACTGCTGTGCCTGTATTTGTGTAATACGGTACCTAAATAGATAGCCAGATAGTGTTAGTTGTCTTTAAAAAAAGGCCTGAATTTGAATTCAATACATTGGGTCAAATAATATTTTTGTTGTTGTGGTGAATGATAACAATGAGGAAAACATCTAGTAAAGGACGCGGACGCGGACATGGTCGTGGTGGTGTTAGTGGACCCTCTGGTGCTGGGAGAGGACGTGGCCGTTCGGACACAGCCACACGTCCTAGTGTACCAACTACCTCAGGTCCCAGTAGCCGCCATAATTTACAGCGATATTTGGTGGGGCCCAATGCCGTTCTAAGGATGGTAAGGCCTGAGCAGGTACAGGCATTAGTCAATTGGGTGGCCGACAGTGGATCCAGCACGTTCACATTATCTCCCACCCAGTCTTCTGCAGAAAGCGCACAGATGGCGCCTGAAAACCAAGCCCATCAGTCTGTCACATCACCCCCATGCATACCAGGGAAACTGTCTGAGCCTCAAGTTATGCTCTTATGCTGTTTGAAGACTCCGCTGGCAGGGTTTCCCAAGGGCATCCACCCAGCCCTTCCCCAGCGGTGGAAGACATAGAATGCACTGACGCACAACCACTTATGTTTCCTGATGATGAGGACATGGGAATACCACCTCAGCATGTCTCTGATGATGACGAAACACAGGTGCCAACTGCTGCGTCTTTCTGCAGTGTGCAGACTGAACAGGAGGTCAGGGATCAAGACTGGGTGGAAGACGATGCAGGGGACGATGAGGTCCTAGACCCCACATGGAATGAAGGTCGTGCCACTGACTTTCACAGTTCGGAGGAAGAGGCAGTGGTGAGACCGAGCCAACAGCGTAGCAAAAGAGGGAGCAGTGGGCAAAAGCAGAACACCCGCCGCCAAGAGACTCCGCCTGCTACTGACCGCCGCCATCTGGGACCGAGCACCCCAAAGGCAGCTTTAAGGAGTTCCCTGGCATGGCACTTCTTCAAACAATGTGCTGACGACAAGACCCGAGTGGTTTGCACGCTATGCCATCAGAGCCTGAAGCGAGGCATTAACGTTCTGAACCTTAGCACAACCTGCATGACCAGGCACCTGCATGCAAAGCATGAACTGCAGTGGAGTAAACACCTTAAAAACAAGGAAGTCACTCAGGCTCCCCCTGCTACCTTTTCTGCTGCTGCCGCCTCAGCCTCTTCTGCTGCTGCCGCCTCGGCCTCTTCCTCCGCCTTTGGAGGAACGTTGGCACCTGCCGCCCAGCAAACATGGGATGTACCACCAACACCAGCACCTGCGTCACCAAGCATCTCAACCATGTCACACGGCAGCGTTCAGCTCTCCATCTCACAAACATTTGAGAGAAAGCGTAAATTCCCACCTAGCCACCCTCGATCCCTGGCCCTGAATGCCAGCATTTCTAAACTACTGGCCTATGAAATGCTGTCAATTAGGCTGGTGGACACAGACAGCTTCAAACAGCTCATGTCGCTTGCTGTCCCACAGTATGTTGTTCCCAGCCGCCACTACTTCTCCAAGAGAGCCGTGGCTTCCCTGCACAACCAAGTATCCGATAAAATCAAGTGTGCACTGCGCAACGCCATCTGTGGCAAGGTGCACCTAACCACAGATACGTGGACCAGTAAGCACGGCCAGGGATGCTATATCTCCCTAACTGCACACTGGGTAAATGTAGTGGCGGCTGGGCCCCAGGCGGAGAGCTGTTTGGCGCACGTCCTTCCGCCGCCAAGGATCACAGGGCAACATTCTTTGCCTCCTGTTGCCTCCTCCTCCTACTCGGCTTCCTCCTCCTCTTCTTCCACATGCTCATCCAGTCAGCCACACACCTTCACCACCAACTTCAGCACAGCCCGGGGTAAACGTCAGCAGGCCATACTGAAACTCATATGTTTGGGGGACAGGCCCCACACCGCACAGGAGTTGTGGCGGGGTATAGAACAACAGACCGACGAGTGGTTGCTGCCGGTGAGCCTCAAGCCCGGCCTGGTGGTGTGCGATAATGGGCGAAATCTCGTTGCAGCTCTGGGACTAGCCGGTTTGACGCACATCCCTTGCTTGGCGCATGTGCTGAATTTGGTGGTGCAGAAGTTCATTCACAACTACCCCGACATGTCAGAGCTGCTGCATAAAGTGCGGGCCGTCTGTTGGCGCTTCCGGCGTTCACATCCTGCCGCTGCTCGCCTGTCTGCGCTACAGCGTAACTTCGGCCTTCCCACTCACCGCCTCATATGCGACGTGCCCACCAGGTGGAACTCCACCTTGCACATGCTGGACAGACTGTGCGAGCAGCAGCAGGCCATAGTGGAGTTTTAGCTGCAGCACGCACGGGTCAGTCGCACTGCGGAACAGCACCACTTCACCACCAATGACTGGGCCTCCATGCGAGACCTGTGTGCCCTGTTGCGCTGTTTCGAGTACTCCACCAACATGGCCAGTGGCGATGACGCCGTTATTATCAGCGTTACAATACCACTTCTATGTCTCCTTGAGAAGACACTTAGGGCGATGATGGAAGAGGAGGTGGCCCAGGAGGAGGAGGAGGAGGAAGAGGGGTCATTTTTAGTACTTTCAGGCCAGTCTCTTCGAAGTGACTCAGAGGGAGGTTTTTTGCAACAGCAGAGGCCAGGTATAAAATGTGGCCAGCCAGGGCCCACTACTGAAGGACGAGGAGGAGGTGGAGGAGGATGAGGATGATGCATTGTCACAGCGGGGTGGCACCCAACACATCTCGGGCCCATCACTGGTGCGTGGCTGGGAGGAAACGCAGGACGATGACGATACGCCTCCTACAGAGGACAGCTTGTCCTTACCTCTGGGCAGCCTGGCACACATGAGCGACTACATGCTGCAGTGCCTGCGCAACGACAGCAGAGTTGCCCACATTTTAACGTGTGCGGACTACTGGGTTGCCACCCTGCTGGATCCACGGTACAGACAATGTGCCCACCTTACTTCCTGCACTGGAGCGTGATAGGAAGATGCGCGAGTACAAGCGCAAGTTGGTAGACGCGCTACTGAGAGCATTCCCAAATGTCACAGGGGAACAAGTGGAAGCCCAAGGCGAAGGCAGAGGAGGAGCAAGAGGTCGCTAAGGCAGCTGTGTCACGGCCAGCTCCTCTGAGGGCAGGGTTAGCATGGCAGAGATGTGGAAAAGTTTTGTCAACACGCCACAGCTAACTGCACCACCACCTGATACGCAACGTGTTAGCAGGAGGCAACATTTCACTAACATGGTGGAACAGTACGTGTGCACACCCCTCCTCGTACTGACTGATGGTTCGGCCCCATTCAACTTCTGGGTCTCTAAATTATCCACGTGGCCAGAGCTAGCCTTTTATGCCTTGGAGGTGCTGGCCTGCCCAGCGGCCAGCGTTTTGTCTGAACGTGTATTCAGCACGGCAGGGGGCGTCATTACAGACAAACGCAGCCGCCTGTCTACAGCCAATGTGGACAACTGACGTTCATAAAAATGAACCAGGCATGGATCCCACAGGACCTGTCCATCCCTTGTGCAGATTAGACATTAACTACCTCCCCTTAACCATATATTATTGTACTCCAGGGCACTTCCTCATTCAATCCTATTTTTATTTTCATTTTACCATTATATTGCGGGGCAACCCAAAGTTGAATGAACCTCTCCTCTGTCTGGGTGCCGGGGCCTAAATATATGACAGTGGTGGGTGACGTGAAGCATGATTCTCTGCTATGACATGAAGCCAGATTCTCTGTTATGGGACCTCTCTCCTATGCCTGGGTGCCGGGGCCTAAATATATGACAATGGACTGTTACAGTGGTGGGTGACGTGAAGCCTGATTCTCTGCTATGACATGAAGACTGATTCTCTGCTGACATGAAGCCAGATTCTCTGTTATGGGACCTCTCTCCTCTGCCTGGGTGCCTGGGCCTAAATATCTGACAATGGACTGTTCCAGTGTTGGGTGACTTAAAGCATGATTCTCTGCTACGACATTAAGACTGATTCTCTGCTGACATGAAGCCAGATTCTCTGTTATGGGACCTCTCTCCTCTGCCTGGGTGCCGGGGCCTAAATATATGACAATGGACTGTTCCAGTGGTGGGTGACGTGAAGCCAGATTCTCTGCTATGGGACCTCTCTCCAATTGATATTGATTAATTTTTATTTATTTTATTTTTATTTTTATTAATTTCCCTATCCACATTTGTTTGCAGGGGATTTACCTACATGTTGCTGCCTTTTGCAGCCCTCTAGCCCTTTCCCGGGCTGTTTTACAGCCTTTTTAGTGACGAAAAGTTCGGGTCCCCAATGACTTCAATGGGGTTCGGGTTCGGGACGAAGTTCGGGTCGGGTTCGGATCCCGAACCCGAACATTTCCGGGAAGTTCGGCCGAACTTCTCGAACCCGAACATCCAGGTGTTCGCTCAACTCTAGTCATAACTTACAATTAGTCCTGCCAAACGTTTACCACAGGACAAAAGATTCTTTTGAACTCCATGAACAAATGGGACACTTGGGAGTAGAAAGAACTGCCAATCTTGTCAGAGAATGCTGCTTCTGGCCATACATACAGAAGGATATTAAGCATTATGTTACCAGAGAATGCAGGTGTTTAAAAGATAAACGTCCCAATAAACCAACCAGAGCACCATTGAACAATATTGTCTCCACTTATCCTTTTGAACTGGTATCCATTGATTTTTTGCAACTGGTAAAGTGCAAATGAGGATATGAGTATATCCTTGTTGTAATGGATCATTGTACAAGATTTGCACAAGCATATGCTACAACCAAGTCTAGTAAGACTGCAGCAGACAAAATATTTTATGAATTTGCCCTAAAGTTTGGCTTTCCAAAAAAATTACACCATGATCTGGGAAGATATTTTGAGAATCAGTTATTTTCAAGACTTGGAAAATACTGCAGAATCCAGAATTCTCATACACCTCCATATCACCCAGAGGGTAACAGACAGGTTGAACGCTTCAGTTGTACATTGTTGTCAATGTTGAGGACTCTTACAGAAGAAGAAAAGCAAGGCTGGAAGAACTCTCTGTCAAAAGTTGTCCACGCTTACAACTGTATGAAAAGTGAGGCAACAGGGTATTCACCTTTCTACCTATTGTATGGTCGATCACCAAGACTTCCAATTGACATAATGTTTGACAACCCACTATCAGAGAAGTACAAAACGTACGCAGATTATGTTACTGTCTGGAAAAAGAGAATGGCAGAAGCTTATAAAATAGCTTCAAAAACAGCAAAGAAGTCAGCAGGTAAAAGCAAAGAATACTATGACCGGAAAAGTCATGGTGCTGAACTTACTCCAGGAAGTTGAGTTCTAGTGAAAATGAGAAAGGGGAACCAGGAAAACTTTGCTCCTATTGGGAAGATAAGATTTATGTTGTTGTGGGTAGAAAACATGAAAATAGTCCAGTATATGAGGGAAAAACCAGAGTCAGGTGGCAACAGATCAAGGATTTTGCACCGTAATCTGTTATTATCTTGTGACTATCTTCCAGATGAACAGCAGACTACTGAATTGTTAGGCCAAGAGAGATCCTCCAAACCAAAGCGACCAAAGCCAACATCAGATGTAGAATATAGAACTGAGAGTGTTGATGAAGAAGATGAAATGTATTCATTAAGTTCACATACGACAGATAACTGTACAGCACAAAGCAGTTAACTTAATCCTGAAGCAAGTGAATATGAACCACCGAATTCATCAGAGATCTTGGCATGACCTGAAGGTTTACTGTCAGATTCAGAGAAGTCATCAGGTCAGGAATCTGCAATAACTCCAGAGTCAGAAGAATTGATGGAGAAATCTGAACCAGCAGCTCCAGGAACAGATGAAGAAACAGAAACTTCAGAACAACTGTTCTGGATTTTATTATCTTCCACATCTCTTTTCTTTGGATGCAAAAGGTCCTCCCTATTGCTCATGCAATGAGCAGGACACTAGTACAATGCAGTGGGTCAGGATAGATATGTGTATAAGTTTATAGTTTGTTTGTGACGCTAATTGCAGCTTGCACAGGTACTGTAGCAGGGCCCTTTAAGATGTTATAACTCACGTACCAGGTGAGGAATGCCAGAGGGGGATAATGTCTCTGTGTAATGTCAACAGTGTCTGCTACCTTGGTATGGCTGGACTCCTGGATCCTGGCTCACTTGCAATAAATTGAGTGTTGTTAATAGGAGTAATTGAGGAATGAATGAGATCCAGACTTAAAGTATAATGCAACTTGTCTTTATTGGATGGATGGCAATATAAATCCATACGAGTACAGCAATAGTCTTTAGGTCCTAGCAGGTATTGGCAATATGGGGCAGGAATCCATATATATTCTGCTTCTTGTCATATGCCTAGTGAATCTGGCAGGTATTTATCTTCTGCTCTGTCTGTCTTCTGTTTAGTATGGGCCTGACTAGCTGAGGAGGATTTTGGCTTCTCCTGGACTCTGGATAAGTATTCACAGGACTGCTCGCAGGGAATGATCTGTAGTTCTGGAGGTGTTGCTTGCTTGTCACCAGCTGAGGTAGATGTCTCAGGCTGGGAAGAGTGATCTTTGGCCTCAGCCGAGGCTGGCTCCTAGGTTGGGGTCCCTGGTTCTGGGAGCTCCTACTAACACAACCTACCCCCAGCAGGGGTGGCTGGTACACTAACTTAACTTCCTTCTCCTCACCATGAGGCAGGACATGGGAACATCCCACTTCTGCTCACACAGGGGAGACTAGACTAGAATGAACTATTCCAGCCTTGGTATACTAAACTAGCTATGGTCTGCTGAACATATTGCTGCCACCTGCTGGTGCACATGGAAAATACAGCAAAATACATCAAACAGGCCTAGAAAATGTATTTACGGGAAAATGCAATGTTAGATTACACAAGATGACAATACATTTACACCTGACATGTTGTAGCAGGGAGGTAGAGTTTTAGTAACATACTCTGAGATGTTACATTCATAGCTGCATGCTATTCTCCTCTGGATGCCTTTCTTGTAGCCACAACACGAGGAGAGAGGACATACTATTCCTCATCAATATTCAGCCCCCCTCCGTGCAATCCTGCCCAGTGGGTGTGGTTCCATCTATTTAAACAGCTGCTGTTTGCGGCCGCGCTACGGCTGTCACAGCGCTGGAGGCTCTACTTGTCATTGGCTTCTGCACGCCATCAGAGAGCCATCTTTCATTGTGAGCGCTGGCATTGTGGAGGTTGCTTGCTGCTAACATGCAGAGTGTATGGCCGTGCAGTGCTCACCTAACCCTTTCTAGTGCTACTAGGCACCGAGTCTATGGGCGTGCAGCTTTTGTTACACTTAGGCCCCTTTCACATGGACGAGTATTCCGCGCGGGTGCAATGCGTGAGTTGAACGCATTGCACCCGCACTGAATCCGGACCCATTCATTTCTATGGGGCTGTTCACATGAGCGGTGATTTCCACTCATCACTTATGCGTTGCGTGAAAATCGCAGCATGTTCTATATTCAGCGTTTTTCACGTAACGCAGGACCCATAGAAATGAATGGGGTTGCGTGAAAATCGCAAGCAAGTGCGGATGCGGTGCGATTTTCACACATGGTTTCTAGGTGACAGTCTATTCACTGTATTATTTTCCCTTATAACATGGTTATAAGGGAAAATAATAGCATTCTGACTACAGAATACATAGTATAATTGTGCTGGACCTGTGGTGACATCAGATCACATGCTCCATCACCACGGTGATGGACCATGTGATTGGAGCATGTGATCTGATGTCACCACAGGTCATTTAGCCCACAGCTCATCATTAAAGAAGTAAAGAAGAGACCGGGAACTACGCGATCAAGAGGAGAAGGTGAGTTAATTTTTTTTAACCCCTCCAGCACTATTATATTATGCATTCTGTATTTAGAATGCTATTATTTTCCCTTATAACCATGTTATAAGGGAAAATAATACAATCTTCAGAACATCAATCCCAAGCCCGAACCTCTGTGAAGAAGTTCGGGTTTGGGTACCAAACATGCGCGATTTTTCTCACGCAAGTGCAAAACACATTACAATGTTTTGCACTTGCGCTGAAAAATCATGCGTGTTCCCGCAACGCACCCGCCTCTTATCCGTGCCAAAAATATGACGCCAGTGTGAAAGAGGCCTTCGTTTTTTACCATCTGCTCCTGATGACATGCGGCTTAAATAAGCATAGAAACGCATCTAGCAGATGCAATATAGGTAGAAGGGTTTACAGGCAGATCCATAAGACTGAGCTTGTGGGGAATCTGGGGGTGACAGTGAAGAGTGCTGGTGGCTATTACAATGTCCTAACAACACTCACTATATAATAAATCATCCCAGAATTTCCTCCTTATCCTTGTAGCAAACTAAGGCTACTTTCACACTTGCGTTCAGAGCGGATCCGTCTGAGACGGATCCGCTCATATAATGCAGACGGTGGCTCCGTTCAGTACGGGTCCGTCTGCATTATATTGTTATAAAATTTCTAACTGTGAAAGTAGCCTCAGACGGATCCGTCCAGACTTTCAATGTAAAGTCAATGGGGGACGGATCCGTTTGAAGATTGACCCATAGTGTGTCATCTTCAAACGGATTCGTCCCCGTTGACTTACATAGTAAGTCTGGACGGATCTGCAAGCCTCCGCACGGCCAGGCGGACACCCGAACGCTGCAAGCAGCGTTCAGGTGTCCGCCTGCTGAGCGGAGCGGAGGCTGAACGCTGCCAGACTGATGCATTCTGGCGGATCCGCATCCACTCAGAATGCATTAGGGCTGGACGGATGCGTTCGGGGCCGCTTGTGAGCCCCTTCAAACGGAGCTCACAAACGGACACCTGAACGCTAGTGTGAAAGTAGCCTAAGAAAGATCAAATCTATAGATGGAGAGTAACATGTTATATGGTGATACATAGGGCCAGATTTATCACGACTCTGACAGCTCACTCCACTTTCACATATGGCTAAAGTCAGTTTTAGCCAAGTCAGATTTATGATCGGCCCTTTAAGACTATAATAAATGTGGTTTGACGGTAGCAGTTTATCCGTCAGTAAGCAGCTTTACAAAAGTCGCACGTTTTTATAAAAAAAGTTGCATGTTCTATTAAAAAGTCTCATAAGATAAGCATGGTCCTCACTGGAGTGAAATTGCGACTTTTTAAATAGTCTCAATAGTAAATCTGTCTAGAGATTCAGTTACATAAGAAAACACGCCCACTTTCAGAAAACTGGCGAGCATAGTGCAGAGCAGAAAAAAGTCACAAATTTGTGCGCAGTTTTAGCGTTTGGGACTTTTTGGGGGACTTTTTCACTCCATTGTTCTGACCTGAGCTAATGATAAATCTGGCCCATAATGTCTATTTACATAACACAGAGGTGATATTATAGATCTATATATATCTCCAGACTAAGTAACAATGATTGGTGGAAGGAGGTTTGATCATATATGATTAAAGAGACAATAACCTCCCTCTGACACTTGACCCTGATTAAAATATGTGGGTGGTAAGCCACACACTAGTTTTAATAAGTTGATTAAATAAAGTATATTTTTTAAGCGTTCCTTTTCAGGCAGTACATTTATTTAGTTTTACTTTTGATGGTAATGCAAACCAGTGTATTATAAATATATATATATATATATATATATATATATATATATACAGAAAAAGGGACGGCACTCCGGTCTTGAAAAAGGTAAAAGTGGTTTTAATCAACCTTGCGGTACAACGTTTCGGCGAAACGTTGTACCGCAAGGTTGATTAAAACCACTTTTACCTTTTTCAAGACCGGAGTGCCGTCCCTTTTTCTGGATTCATTGATTGGGGTAAGAAGTCGATTCCCCTGGAACGTGCACCCTATATTTTTCTCTTATAGCAGTCAGTGCCGCCATTTTTCATATCTATATATATATATATATATATATATATATATAGTTAATCCCTAGACTTAATCAAAGAGAAGAAAATCAGTTAATGGAGGGAATAACCACACTATGTTACGCTTTAGTTTTCATTGCCGTGCACCAGAAGTACAAGGGCAGGGCTTTCTTGAAGAGTGAGGTACTTTCACTTTCAGTTTTGCTGCAGACGCTTCGTGTAATGCTCTCTCTTCACCATGAAGGTAAAGTTATCTTTTCTTGAAATCTCTTTTCTTGACCTTTCCAGGATAATAGTAGAGTTCTGGTTCAGACAGCAGTGTGTACAGAATAATGCATTCGAAATCCGAGGCGGGAGACAGAGTATTGTGCACAGTGCTCTTCCCACCACTCTCATAGTTCCTATTACAGTAGGCTGAGCACAGGATGTGGCTGCCGGAGACCTGGTGAGGAAACAGGGATTCTTCCCTCCCCCCAAACAATCAGCCAGAACCTGGGCTCAGAAGGTCTTCTGTACTGTACAGCCTGTCCTAGCTCCGTGCCAGGGCAGAAAAACAAAAAACTATGATTTGAATGAGCACTTTGTAATACTTCATTTCCCTTGTGTTGACGCTGCAGAGAAACTGAACACTTTGAACACTGCCAGGTTCCCTGCAGATTACAGACAGCCACTGGGGTTCCCAGCAGCGGCACTTTATTGATAACTTTATTGTCAAGAGGCCCGTCTCGGTAGGGACAAGTAAGGCTACTTTCACACTTGCGTTTGGGGTTCCGCTTGTGAGTTCTGTTTGAAGGCTCTCACAAGCGGCCTCGAACGGATCCGTACAGCCCCAATGCATTCTGAGTGGATGCGGATCCGCTCAGAATGCCTCAGTCTGGCACAGTTTGTCCTCCGCTCAGCAGGCGGACACCCGAACGCAGCTTGCAGCGTTCGGGTGTTCGCCTGGCCGTGCGGAGCCAAACGGATCCGTCCAGACTTACAATGTAAGTCAATGGGGACGGATCCGTTTGAAGTTGACACAATATGGTGCAATTTCAAACGGATCCGTCCCCCATTGACTTTCAATGTAAAGTCTGGACGGATCCGTCTGACTAACTTTCAGACTTAGAATTTTTTCTGAAAGATAATGCAGACAGATCCGTTCTGAACGGATCCCATAGTTTGCATTATAGGAGCGGATCCGTCTGTGCAGACACCAGACGGATCTGCTCCAAACGCAAGTGTGAAAGTAGCCTAAGGACCAAAAATCTACAGACACCCTAAAAGTCACACATGGAGCGAGATTCCTTAACATGTTGTGCGGTGCGCTAGTCTCTCCTCAGGGCATCATAAAATGAATGAAGTGATTGTGCTGTGGTAGTGGAGCTGCCAGAGGGCCAATAAAATGGTGTATCTCACCCAGAGGAAGCTGGGTGAGACAAAAGGCTGGGAAATAGGTTTTTCCTGCTGTCTGCAGCAGCTAGGCTGGTAATGAGGTTAATTAGCAGCCAGCTGAGGAGCTCGGATAAATATGGGCTGAGCTCCTCAATCTGGGAGCTGGGAGCTGGGAGCTGGGAGCTGGGAGCTGGGAGCTGGGAGCTGGGAGCTGGGAGCTGGGAGCTGGGAGCTGGGAGCTGGGAGCTGGGAGCTGGGCGCTGGGCTGCTTTCTCGCGTTTGGTGCGTATCCATCAAGGATCTGTTCAGAATGGATCCGTTTGTATTTTCTTTAACATTGCCAAGTGGTTGCTAGGGGCAATGTCTGTGCTGAAAGGCCAACACAGAAAGTAAAAGTGTGTGGATTTAAAGGGCCAGAAGCCTGTTGTGGAAAAGCTGTGTTTGCAAGGAATTGCTGTGTTGAAGCATAAAGGGCCAGAAGCCCAATTTAAAGAGACTGTGATCTCTGCTGATGAAACTATGATGACTGCAGTGCAAAATAAATGTGAATGCTGACATTGTCTCTAGAAAGTGAGAGAGACATCTGGAGGCTGTGGTCTCTGATGAAGTGGACTTGCTTGCTGAAAAGTCAGTTACCATGGGTCTCATGGAAGACTATGTCAGATGGTTGTGGCAGATAAAATGGCAGGAAAACCTGGCCACAGATAGGATGTACCCAAGCTGAAATGGTGCGGTTTGATGCAGAGCGGGAGGCTTTGGAGGTGCAACTGCAATTGACCCTGGAGAAAGTCTTTAACGCTGAGTGGACACGTTGTAAAGGTCCGAGGTGTTGGCGATGTGCCAGGAGTTCCAGAGAAAAAGGTCATGTGTGCCAATGCTAAGGGCAACCAACGGGAGCAAAGTGAGATGGAGAGTGGCTCTGCTCTTAGTTCATATTTTCCTTGCAAATGTGTACAGAGTCCTAGAGAGGATGTGTGGAGTTGTTGTAATGCCGTTGCTAAGAGCAACCAACCACTACAGCATGCAGCTGTCCAGCACCAGAGGAAGGGCTACTGGAGATGCCGTCAAGTGGTAAAGTGTGCACCGGATTGTCCTTTGGTCAGGAGGCCAGAGGAATTGCAGAGGAAGACATGCAAATTGTTGGTGGGTGAAATCCCACTATTGGTGGAGCTGGATTATTGCCAAAGAGTGTCACGGGTACTTCCAGATGCTCCTTAAGACTGGTCCAGAAACTGGTAAGACTGTATTTCTTACTTTTGCAACTGATTATGGAACTGTACAACATGAACTGTTAGTGTGCTAAGCTTAAAGGGTTTCTGCCATCAGAAAAATGGGTATTAAGCTGGCTGACATTAGTGATGTGCTAGTGTCAGCTGAACATAACTATATTAGTGCCATCTCACTGCCTGCCACTGTTATTGAGAAAAACAATTTATAATATGCTAATTAGCAGAGGGGGCGTTGCACCTGCTCCTAGAGGCTCCGTTCTCCCACTTCTGGCCATGCCCTGCTACACTTGATTGACATGGCCAGGCCAGCGTTTGTCTCCTGTCTGCCGGGGAAATCTTGCGCCTGCGCCGTCCAGTACTGAATGTGACGGCGCAGTGAGGGAAGGAAGTTCGCCGGCTTCCTCACTGCGATGTATTAGGGGCAGTGAGGAAGCCGGCTATCGGCAAATGTCCTTCCCTCACTGCGCCTGCACTGAATACTGGACGGTGCAGGTGTGAGATTTCCCCGGCAAACAGGAGACCAACGCTGGCATGGCCTTGTCAATCAAGTGTAGAAGGGTGTGGAAAGAGGTAAGCAAACGGAGCCTCTATGAGCAGGCGCAACGCCCCCTCTGCTTCTAGAGGCTCATTTGCATATTATAAAAGTTTGCTTTTCTAAATAACAGTGGCACATAGTGACATGGGACTAATATACATTAACACATAGCTAATATCAGCCACGTTAATACCCATTTTTCTGATGACCGAAACCCCTTAAGGTGGAGTTCACCCTGGGCAGATATTTCTGGCAGTTGTCAAAGGGAGACAAGGTCCCAGATCAGGCTGCAGAGCGTGCTGTTCTGCTACCTGTAACGAATTTCCTAGCACCCCAACCGGGTACCTCCGTTGATGGATGCTCCTAGTGCTTCCCGACGACTCCAAGCACTCCGCTCTACTCCAAAACCACCACAGGAACAGCTCTTACAAGAGCTAATAGTATAGACAGGGGAGTATAGCAAATCTTTAGTGTATAGCAATCCCCAATGTCGATCAGTTACCGAAACACCAGCCTCAACATGATGACGGGTAAAACAGGAACACTTTAATGGGTGATTTTTCAGCCTTTTATGCAGGTCTCCTAGCAAGGGATTATATTACACAGATATGAGCCGTTGGGGTTTAAGGTACCTAGAGTTAGAAAAGACAATTTTGGAATAATGGTCACCTTTAATATTTAACTTTTATTATTAAAAAATAAAATAAATGCCCTAAAATGAGGTGCAGAATTGGAAGGAGCAGGGTGGAACCACCCTACTTTTGGTGAGTATACTGTGACTCTAGGGAGGGAGGGAGGAAAGGGAGGGAGGGATGCTGGGTCTCAGCCCCTAGTAGCGCCCTATTAAAGGAGCCCTGTTCCCGTTCACCACCACCTCCTAACCAAAACCCTCAGTTCTCCCTAAGCAGTGCTCTGACTGCCCAGCTTCGTCCTGACAGGGAGCAAGTGAGGGGGGAGGTAGTCCCTAGATGTCGTAGTGGTACACCACCTGCGATACGCCACCAGGTCCCTGGAGGCGATCGCTAGTCGTACACTAGACCTGTGAGGATAGTGTCCTGAAAAACAATATATGTGTGGGTGTCAAGGTAGAACACCCCACATGTATTCGTTGATGATGCTGAGAAGCTCAATAACCATGGGTGGCCCGACGCGTTTCCCTGTTGTGTTACAGTTCGTCAGGGGCCCCAAAAAATGGATATAAGCAACAATAGGGGTGACTTGTCCACCAGTTGGGACAGTTCACCAAATCACACTTAAATTGTAAACAGCACGGTTATTAACAGCTGATATGTATCATTAATATTTCAAGCAACCCCCATAGTGTGGCATTGTAACGAGCCGCAGTCACAGATGGGGGTGAAGAGAGGTACTTAGCTCGTCAGGAGTCACCGGTCAGTGGACCTGTCCCTGCGATGCAGACTGGTTCCTGTTCTTGCAGTCTGTGTGCTGGATCCTGCGTGTGGCAGTGCCCCAACATATGAGCTTGTATGTGAGGACCCTCAGGTAGCAGAGCTCGGGGTGAGTCATACTGAGTGTAAAGAGCCAAGTGAGGATAGAGGCTTGGCACTGTCAGTAGTGAGAGAGTTAATGACTGTCTGTCTGAAATTGCTGAAGTAGCCCTTCCACAAGCTCAGGGTGATGAGCTGTGTGATGGTGATGGAGAAAGAACAGATAATGGACCTTCCAGAGAGAAAGGTCAACAGCGTCATGTAGAGGGGAGGCTCGTAGGTGATATGACTGATACTGGGGAAGAACCGCACTGTTCTGATCTGCTGAGTAGCCTGCAGGTTATAGCATGCACCCAGCATGGAGATGAATTGGGTAATGTCCCAGGAGGGTGTACAAGAAAATTAGAAAAATGCAGATAAGGTAAAGGATTATTGTGCTGCCAACGTTGGGCTAGACCAACTAGAAGGTTTAGGGCAGCATGACCAATATTGGGAGGATGTACTTTGTGACCCTTGTTCACAAGGTACAGAGCGGTGACAGGTCAGAGGGTGTCCTCATACAGACAAGAGTAATATGCCTGTTGTAGTGACACAGGGTGCAGCACTACAGGGAGTGCAGAATTATTAGGCAAGTTGTATTTTTGAGGATTAATTTTATTATTGAACAACAACCATGTTCTCAATGAACCCAAAAAACTCATTAATATCAAAGCTGAATATTTTTGGAAGTAGTTTTTAGTTTGTTTTTAGTTTTAGCTATTTTAGGGGGTTATCTGTGTGTGCAGGTGACTATTACTGTGCATAATTATTAGGCAACTTAACAAAAAACAAATATATACCCATTTCAATTATTTATTTTTACCAGTGAAACCAATATAACATCTCAACATTCACAAATATACATTTCTGACATTCAAAAACAAAAACAAATCAGTGACCAATATAGCCACCTTTCTTTGCAAGGACACTCAAAAGCCTGCCATCCATGGATTCTGTCAGTGTTTTGATCTGTTCACCATCAACATTGCGTGCAGCAGCAACCACAGCCTCCCAGACACTTTTCAGAGAGGTGTACTGTTTTCCCTCCTTGTAAATCTCACATTTGATGATGGACCACAGGTTCTCAATGGGGTTCAGATCAGGTGAACAAGGAGGCCATGTCATTAGATTTTCTTCTTTTATACCCTTTCTTGCCAGCCACGCTGTGGAGTACTTGGACGCGTGTGATGGAGCATTGTCCTGCATGAAAATCATGTTTTTCTTGAAGGATGCAGACTTATTCCTGTACCACTGCTTGAAGAAGGTGTCTTCCAGAAACTGGCAGTAGGACTGGGAGTTGAGCTTGACTCCATCCTCAACCCGAAAAGGCCCCACAAGCTCATCTTTGATGATACCAGCCAAACCAGTACTCCACCTCCACCTTGCTGGCGTCTGAGTCGGACTGGAGCTCTCTGCCCTTTACCAATCCAGCCACGGGCCCATCCATCTGGCCCATCAAGACTCACTCTCATTTCATCAGTCCATAAAACCTTAGAAAAATCAGTCTTGAGATGTTTCTTGGCCCAGTCTTGACGTTTCAGCTTGTGTCTTGTTCAGTGGTGGTCGTCTTTCAGCCTTTCTTACCTTGGCCATGTCTCTGAGTATTGCACACCTTGTGCTTTTGGGCACTCCAGTGATGTTGCAGCTCTGAAATATGGCCAAACTGGTGGCAAGTGGCATCTTGGCAGCTGCACGCTTGACTTTTCTCAGTTCATGGGCAGTTATTTTGCGCCTTGGTTTTTCCACACGCTTCTTGCGACCCTGTTGACTATTTTGAATGAAACGCTTGATTGTTCGATGATCACGCTTCAGAAGCTTTGCAATTTTAAGAGTGCTGCATCCCTCTGCAAGATATCTCTCACTATTTTTGACTTTTCTGAGCCTGTCAAGTCCTTATTTTGACCCATTTTGCCAAAGGAAAGGAAGTTGCCTAATAATTATGCCCACCTGATATAGGGTGTTGATGTCATTAGACCACACCCCTTCTCATTACAGAGATGCACATCACCTAATATGCTTAATTGGTAGTAGGCTTTCGAGCCTATACAGCTTGGAGTAAGACAACATGCATAAAGAGGATGATGTGGTCAAAATACTAATTTGCCTAATAATTCTGCACTCCCTGTATGTTCTGGACGTGATGTTCAGCCAGCTGATGTCCTGGAGACATCTGAGAGAAATGGTGGGGTTAAGAGGGCTATTGAGACTCTTAATTGGTCCAGGTGTAGGTCCTGAAAAGCAAATTATCAACGAGTCTGCAAGCTCCTCAATCAGGGCTCCCTGTCTGGGGAAGAAGCAGGCTGTGCCAAGGCCTGTGGGAGCCGGGACCCTCTAACCCTGTGTGGGGTAAGCACTTCTGTGTTTTGGGGAGCTGGGTGGTAGGCCCAGATCCCAATAGAGGGAGAACTTCTGTATAGTCAGTGGCCAGACGGACAAGGTTTTATGTTTATGCTTTATTTTTTTTGGTCTGCTGTAAAAGTGATAATAAAGCTGGCTGTGGTGAATTTGCACCCAAATCTGCAGTGTTGGCGTGGCTTCTTGAGGTGTGCCAACCGTAAAAGGGGGAGAAAACTGTGATCCTGGAGAGCTAAGTGACCCCTGAGTTGTCACCGTGCGCATTTACAACCACTAGCTCTGTTAATTTCAGGGGGTTTCGGGGCCCCCATTCTCATGATCAGTGGGGGTCCCATTTAGGTGAAGCTGGCCCCCTTTCACTCGGCACAAACAAACTCCAGTGTGTTTCTTTAGTGCTACATTTGTGCTGCTTTTATTTTAAAGAGATTAGCAATTGTTTCAAGATGATGACATCACCGGCTCCCCTACAACAGCAAAGACATGAAACTTGCTGGATGGTTAGTGCTACGTTTGTGCCGTTTAAATCTACATTCTATCGCTTTTCATTGTTAATTTATTAAAAGGTGACCCAGCCCCCCACCACAGCCAAAAGACACGAAACCAGGCTGGTTGGTTAGTGCTCGTTTGTGCCATATAAATCTACATTCTACCTCCTTTCGTTTTCGAGTTATTAACCATTTATTGAAAGGTCCCAGCGTGCACTCCCTGTCCCTGTACAACTCTCACATATCGCCCATTGAACTACTGCAGGGGGCTTGCATGCTGGAACTTGTAGTTCCCTAGGTGATTTAGATGGGGGGTGTACAAGGACGATGAGGGCATGATGGGGGGGGGGGGGGTTATTGGGGATGCCTTCATGACGTCTTGCACCGGCCCCGGAGGTATTGAATTGTAGAATTTCCACAGTCCAGGCTAGAATTTGCAATTCTATTACAGTTCTCTTTTTAGTGAATAGGCCAGTCACAGCAAATAGGTTCCAAGGCTGGCAACTGTACTCCCAGTTTTTTTGTTTTTTTAAATTCATTTTTGCCTAATGCATATACAGAATAAAAAGTCTTTCACATATCCTTGAGTGTAAACAGGCAAGGGTTTAATGATTTATGTATGTTGCTACAGGGACTTTAAATTCTCACTAACACAGAACCAGAACACATTTTATTAAGGCTACTTTCACACTGCCGTTTCTGGGTCCGCCTGTGACATCCGTTTCAGGGATCTCACAAGCGGCCCCAAACGGATCAGTTTAGCCCCAATGCATTCTGAAAGGATAAGGATCCGTTCAGAATGCATCAGTTTGGCTCTGTTCCACCTCCATTCTGCTCTTAAGGCAGACAGCAAAACGCTGCTTGCAGCGTTTTGGTGTCCGCCTGGTGATGCGGAGCCAAACGGATTGACACAATATGGTGCAATTGTAATTGGATCCGTCCCCCATTGACTTTCAATGCAAGTCAGGACGGATCTGTTTGACTTACACTCAGACTTTTTTTGGACAGAATTATATTAACCTACAACAAGGCAGCTCTGTCACTTAAAACAGCTATAGTAACCACTTGTACCACATCCAGAGTAAACCAAAAACAAAACAAGTGGAATATTGTATCAAAAGATATATCATTTATTATAGAATATAAAAAATGGGGAACAACGGAATGATGTAATACAGTACACGGAGAAGCACAGAGTGAGTCAATTCAAAAAGACACCATGAAATTACGCAAAATAATGCGCAATAGGGTACGGTCACTTGTGAGGCAAAGCTAGGGCTCTGGGCAACAAATGAAACACTAAATGTGCTGTTCACCTAATTATAGGTATGGCACAACCAGTACCACAAACAATTTATAACCCAGAGTCGTAGCTACATACACTCGGTGTGAACAGTACCATCAACCCCATATAGTCATATTAATGACAGACCTGGGGTGAAAACATGGATGTAAATAATGCAATTATAAACATAGGTGGTATCATGAGTGTGCGCCTAAGTGCATGGGACCCAGCAAGAAACGTACAGGGGAACCATACACAATAGTCAAGCTAAATGCAGACCGTACCTGAAGTCATGGTGAAAGTAGAAATGACAAACCCTGGCGCGGGACCTCGACGCGCGTTTCACCTCACGGCTTCGTCAGGAGGTTTTTTTGGACAGAATAATGCAGACGGATCCGTTCTGAACGGGTATCAGCGTTTCCATTATAGGTGCGGATCCGTCTCTGCAGATACCAGACGGATCTGCACCTAAACGCAGGTGTGAAAGTAGCCTCACATGGTTGCATCACTGAGAAACACAACAAAAGCAAAAGAAAGAGTGTTAAACTTCAATTTCCTTGATTTGCCCTGTATTCTCTCAGGTAGCAGTCAAAATATCTAGTATGCAGTTGCTTAAGCTGTATTACTGCCTTCCACCAGGGTGCTGTGTGCGGCACTGCCTTCCACCAGGGTGCTGTGTGCGGCACTGCCTTCCACCAGGGTGCTGTGTGCGGCGCTGCCTTCCACCAGGGTGCTGTGTGCGGCGCTGCCTTCCACCAGGGTGCTGTGTGCGGCGCTGCCTTCCACCAGGGTGCTGTGTGCGGCGCTGCCTTCCACCAGGGTGCTGTGTGCGGCGCTGCCTTCCACCAGGGTTCTGTGTGCGGCGCTGCCTTCCACCAGGGTGCTGTGTGCGGCGCTTACAGAGCCCAGTAAAGAGGAGGAGCATTAGCAAAATAAAATCTAGGCTGAGTATGAGGTATAGTAAGGAGTACCATGCAGGGTCCCTTCTTCTGACCAACATAGTGACTGTCACTATGTCGCCCAGAAGAAGGGACCTTGTGTGGCCCCGAAACGTTGGCTGTTTGACGCATGTGACGATTGACTAAAAAGTGCTTTACTTCTTGCACATATCATTGAGTGCTGGTGACTAGTGATGGACGAACATCTGCTGGGACTGTTCGTGAACGCGATCAAATGTTTGCGAAACGCAAGTTTGCAGCGGGTCCCATTCATTTTAATGGCAGGCAAACCTGAAAAACCTTCAGCTCCTATTTGCAGCCAAGAAATAATTACTCGAAGTGCACAAATAGTCCCACAACATGGACAGTGACATAACAGATGTAGTATTCAAATTTTTTCTAATTGAGTTTGTCACTCTGTGTAGCTGCAGTATCGCTGCATAACCGCTCACCACTGCTGCACCATACAAATCCACTATAATATGCTTTCTATGTTAGAAAGTATACAGGGTGGATTTGATTTAAATCAAACTGATTTAAATCACTAGTCAGTAAGGCTTGATTTAATATCATAGTTTTCTACATAAAGACTAATTCTTCCTGGTATAACTCATAATATGCAAGTAGATGAAGATTTTTAGAATAACAACTTTTCATATTAGTTTGATTAGGTTGATTCTGCATTCATAGGTTTGTAGAAGTTAGGATTAAGGTCTTTTTCTCAACTCTGTTCATGTTATAACATTTTTGCTGTGAAGAAGAGGCATGTGATCTCTGCTGAGTCAAATTCAGTTTTGAGAACTGCAAAAGTAAACCAAGCATCTGTGACAATATCTTGTAGGCAGAGAAACTGCCCAATAATCTTACAAAAACCTCTGGAAGAGCATGACATTGTGAATGGATTAATGGAATTTATTTACCCAAAAAATTGCAGCCTTATTCTACATAATTAGAAAAAAAACGAATCTTTATTTCATGATAGAATAACCTTTCGATGGTAATATATTTTCCTCAAAGCATTTTCTATAAAAATCTGATTTAAAATCAAAAAAATCCCTTTTTTTTTTTTTTAATCAACCCTGAAAGTATATAAGTGTATTACACCCCTCTGTTTATACCTATCAATAGCACACCTATGCCAGTCCTTAAAAGGACTTTTGTGGCCCTATTAGCTAGCGTTTGTGTCCCTAACAGTCTGTTCCACACAGCAACCTCTCCCTACACTGACAAAAGACTGTAAAATGGTGTCCATGTGCTGAAACTTTTCAATTGGCTGTCCTGTACCACCTGATGGATGTGTCATGGGTCAAAGTTCTTCACAATGTAAAAGAATATGGCGGGCGCGAATATCGCCATATGTTCGGCAAATCGCGAACGAGCAAAGTTCACCGCGAACCGCAAGGCCATCACTACTGGTGACTTCTATTGTGGACTGTATCTGACACGGCACCATCCATGTTGTCACAACAACCTCTTACTCAAGGTCTGTACGCTGTATGGAGTGCAGGTGATTTCGGATTATTAGCTGCTTGTAGTTCCGAATTGCATTTAAGCGTAGGTAGCAAAGGTTTTAGCTTGAGATAATCTCCTTTTTATGCACTTCCCATTGACCTGTACAGTTACCGTTTAATGAAGACTGTGAAAAAGTCAGAACTTAATATGGATATTTGTTCTTCATTTGTCATAGTTTTTTAATGAGAACTTTATGATCTACAGTTTGTAAAATGATTGGTAGAATAAAAATGTTTAAGACACATTTTATTATTCTACTTCTTGATAGTTAGTATTTTTTTGGCTGTAGCTATAATCATTCTTACCTCAAGTGATGTCAGTCCATATTAACTGGTCTTACTACCTGTGTAAAGTGAGTATGCTTCAGCCCTGTTAATTGAGTTCATCAAATTTAGCAGCACTAACCAACCAGCCTGGTTGCGGAGGGGCTGGCGATGTCATAATCTTAAAAAAATAAAAATAATTGCTATTATCTTACAAATAAAAGCAGCACAAATGTTAATTTTTACAGCACAAACGTAGCCCGGTTTCGTGTCTTTTGGTCGTGGTGGGGGCCTGGGTGACCTTTTAATAAATTGACAATGAAAGGCGATAGAATGTTGATTTAAACGGCACAAACGTAGCACTAACCATCCAGCAAGTTTCATGTATTTTTGCTGTTGTAGGGGAGCCGGTGATGTCATCATCTTGAAATAAACAATTGCTATTATCTTTAAAACAAAAGCAGCACAAATGTAGCACTAAAGAAACACACTGGAGTTTTTATTTGTGCCGCTTGAAGGGGGGGCCAGCAGTAGGACCCCCACCTATCTAATAGTTAGCCTGTGGATAGCCGATGTAGCCAGATTACCGCTTTAATGAGATGCACTGTCATCTCTCATGTAGGCTGGGTGATTGGTGATTAAAAAAGGACTGAATATGAAGACATCACGACTAGCTAAAATCTAGAGACCGTGGGGAGTATTTACAAAAGACTAGTGAATGGTGTCTCACATACCAGTCTTATTAAAAAGTCAGTTGCATTAAGATGCGTAGTATTAGTGTAACTGTCTTTTTAATTTTTT
Organism: Bufo gargarizans; assembly: GCF_014858855.1. Classification (NCBI taxonomy): domain Eukaryota; kingdom Metazoa; phylum Chordata; class Amphibia; order Anura; family Bufonidae; genus Bufo; species Bufo gargarizans. The sequence continues at coordinate 128,571,466 of NC_058086.1, forward strand.
GGGGGGTAATGTTTAGGGACAGTGATAGCGAAGATTTTTCTAATACACTTTATTAGTGAACATATACATTTTATAGTAGAAAACTTGCCAAGAAATGTCCTCTAGCTGCACTCCTCTCTAAATGTTTGTTTTTCTAGTATGGTAAATTGCAGCCTGACTGAAGACGGCTGGGCTTCCAGCTGCTGCCCTCACTGCTTCCTCATATACTGTACAGTATATTACTATGTGTACCCTAAATATAACTGTTCACATCCCTGTTATTTCACACTGACCAGCGTGACCAGCCAGAACTGTGAGTAATCCTGATCTGGGACATCCGCCAACTGACTGATTGATAAGACACTGGCACTTGCAGTAGTGCCACGGCCTTCTCTCAGCTCACCAATCAGTGCTGTACATTGTATAGTGGCTGTGTTTGCTTAGCCCCATTCACGTGACCTCATATGGCCTAGGGAAAGCTAAGAGAAGGCCGCGGCTCTACTGTAACCACCTGTGCCTTCTCAAACAGATGATCTTGGGGGGGAAGGGGGTCCCAGGTGTCGGACCCCCACCAATCGCATGCTATCTGGAGAATAGGTCATTTGTATAAAAGTCTCGGAAAACCCCTTTAATGTGGGCAAATTGTATTACTGCACTGTACTACCACAATACTTGGATCTGCGATGGTTCTATTTAACTAAATGTATTTCTCTTTGATATCAGGGTGTTTAATCACATGAATATTAAAACTATATCAGTTGTAAATGATGCATAATGTGACCTAATATAAAAAAAACATTGATTATTTACCCTGTATACTGTAACGCTCTGATTGGATTGTTATGGTCATTTGTATACCAACACTGTCTTTTTAGCATACATTTAGCTTACTCGGATACCTTTTTTTGCTATATGTAATGCACCCTGCAAATATATAAGAAAGTTACAATGAACTACTATCATACATTATGTGAAAAATGAATGTTTTTGATTTACAGACACAAGACTTAATACTTGCTGCTATAATATGCACCTGTATACAGATTGCTGACGCCAGCCATTACGGAGAGTTTATTGACCCCACAGATATGGAGCATTATGACCAAAGGTCAAAATCATTAACATTCACTTTAAAGGTAAATTAGTTTCGTTATTAGCTAGTCACAAAATGGCTTCTATGTATTCCTCAACTGACTTGCAGGACTGAGATCCTGATAATATATTTTCAATAAAAAATGACTTATTAATGGAACACCAAAAATCTCATACAAGTTAGAGGGTACCTGTGACAAAGTGCTAACACCTGTCCTGCATTATAGGCTTTGATTCAGTTCCCCAGCTGTTTTCTTGGGGATTATACATACACGAAGGGATTTTTTTCCAGGCAACACAGTATTGGATGAAAAATATGAATACTGGTATCCAGGTACATACATAAACACAATCTGAGTTCTGGGACTGGAATGAAAATATAATAATTAGCCATTTTTGAAGAAGGGAAGAACGTTTAGGACTAGAAAAGTCTTATTTTCCAAAAACGAGACCATGTCCACGGGCTGTGTCTGATATTACAGCTTATAGTGGGTATAAGAGAGAGAGAGAGAGAGAGAGAAAGTATGAGGGTCAGACAGATCTATTGGAAGGGATTCCACTAGCTCTGAAAGACTTGAGGCGCCTCAGGTTTATAGGAGTGGGGTGGAAAGAAAGTTGGGTGCTAGGTACTAGAGGCTGCTCCAGGTTTAGTCAGGTCGACAAAGTTGTCTGCCCGTATAGAATATAGTAGTATGCCAAAATAGGGGGACTGGTGGGTGGAGATACCCTCTAGGTCTCACCTATTTTTAAATAAAGCCTTTTGGGCGCCAGTAGTGGTCGATTGATAGTGGTGGTTTCTTGTTGAGCTGCTTAAGTGTGTAATAGGTTTTGCAACAGTATTATATTTGTAAAAATAAAGGGAGTGAAGGTAAAGGGATGTGTATAGAGATATCAATATATTAAAATGTGGTATCGTGGGTATATTTACTCACTTCACGTAGTATCTCCACCCACCAGTCCCCCTATTTTGGCATACTACCATATTACAGCTCATACCCATTCAGTAAAATGGAGCTGAGCCAAAGTTTCTAATTCTGAATAATGCTTTTGGTTTTGAGTTGTGTTGAGTTTGTATGCTTAAAGGGGTTATGCCATGAATCATGTAAAAAATGAAAACCAAATTTCATATAGTACAAGAGAATCTAGAACCAGCCCTGTACCTCACATGGATCCAGAGCTTCCCCCATTCATTGCTCCAATTGCTCTGCTAGTTTCACTTCAGGCCAGCAGCATAAGGGATGTGTCCTTTCTCTTTTTGTAACAGAAAGTAAATTGCAAAAGTAACTAGTTTTCATGTTGAATTATTAAAACTACATTTCCAGGACGTCCTTCATGACAGTACCATATGGAGGATGTCTCCCCGCCCACTATTAGGACAGGAACAAATAGGTTAAAAGCTCGCCCACACACACCCCCCAGTGTTTTTTTCCTGTCCCAAAAGTGGACATGGACAGAGAGGAGTCTGGCAGGGGTTGGATCGGGGGGCATGTTCCTCTCCTTTCCTCTTGGTAAGGTGCCATGCTAAAACCCTCTAAGTTGGGGATCCCTTAGCTGTTTCCCCAGCCCCTCAGGTACCGACCTGATGGCCAAGTGGCTGTAGAAAGGTCGGAGTCCAAGTAGGCTCTGGCCTGGGGAGTTGGTTGCTGTAACCTCGGGGGGGGGGGGGGGGGGGGCTCTGGGCACCAGGCTTCCTTCTCCTCATTGACGGACGCCAGGACCACATGGAAGATGCGGTACGCACGAGGAGCAGGGTGTTTGATGTCATTTTCGGGGTCAAGAAAGGGCAGCCGGAAACAAGATGGCGGCGCGCATAGTGGCTTCAGTAATATAACCTTGGCCGGTGAGGAGGATTTCAGGAATCCAGCATGAGGGACGCTGGAGGCCTCTTTCCGGCCTCGCGTTTCATCTGGTTGACTCTCCTAGGATGAGTCCCAGAAGGAAGAGGAGGGGCATCGCGGCAACAGGAGTTGTAAGTGGCAGTGGTATTTAAACCTCAGGGGAGCTAGCATCAGGGTCCTCACATGGATACCTCAGCTATCCGCAGAGGGCAATCCCCAGAGCCTCCTGTGCAGGTACATGTATATGTTATGCGGTTCCTTTTTTTTTAAATCCCTTTGGGTGTCTACATTAAAAGACTGTCTGTCATATCTTCCTAGGGTGGGGGGGGGGGAGAAACTACCGATAAGGTGGAACCTAAAAAGCCTAAAAGATGTGCTACATGCAACAAAAGGGCTTCAAGATACTTACACTAAACTATGAAGTGATTGTATCAGTAAAATCGTAAAGGAGGAACAGCTGTCACTATTGACGGACCTCAGATCGATTATTAGAGAATAAGTGAAAGCATCTGTTTCATCCTTCATGCCCTGTCCGGCGGTTAGTTGACTTAGAATCCGACTCAGAGGATATAGAATTCCGATATACTCAGACGGATGAAGTGGAAGAAGACAAATGTATGCCCTCCACATCCTATGAGAAGCAGCGGAAATACTGCTTCTCTTCAGAAGATATGGACTCTCTTCTATCGGCCATTAGAGAAACTATGGACATAGAAGAAGAACAGCAAAAAAAGATCCGTGCAGGATGAGATGTTAGCAGGCTTAAGAGCAAAAAAGAGAAACATTTTCCTAGTCAATTCCAACCTAAAGGAAATTATTCTAGAGGAATGAGAGGAAGTGGCGAAAAAGCTTTTTATTCCTAGAGTATTCAAAAATCGCTTAGCGTTTGATAAGGGGAAGAGATTTCAAAAATAGACACTCCAGTAGCCAGGGTCGCAAAAAAGACTGCAATTCCATTTGAGGAACCCTCACAACTTAAAGAACCGATGGACCGGAAGGCTGACTGTCTTTTGAGGAAAACTTGAGAGACATCTGCAGCTCTAGTCAGCACAAATATTGCGGTAACATTAGTTGCGAGATCCATCCTTTTATGGTTCTCAACTTGAAAACCATCTAAACATGGGGACTCCTAGAGAGGATATATTAGAATCTATTCCCCTGTTAAAAATGGCCATGGCTTTTGTAGCTGACTCTTCAGTAAGATCGGTCAGATTTGCTGCCAGGATTGGGGCTCTTTTAAACATGGCAAGAAGAGCCTTGTGGCTAAAAAATTGGTTGGGTGACCTGGCGTCCAAAAATTCAATTATGTGCCATTCCTTTCTCGGGGCCCACGTCTTTTGTCCAGTGCTGGACAATATCCTCAAAAAAACCTCAGACAAAAAGAAATGCTTTCCAGAAGAAAAAGCTAGAAAGCAGCAGGTTTTTTTTTTTTCATAAAAGATTCCTACAAAAAAAAACAAAGGAAAATCTGTAAGCTGGTCCTATTCAAAAGGGGGGAAAGGCTGGGGTTTTTTACTCAACCCCCAACTCCCAAAACAAACAGTGATGCCAGACCTGTGGGGGGAAGATTGAAATTCTTCCAGCGTAGCGTTGGATAACTCAAAACCTGTGGGCGCTACAGATAATTCAGGAAGGCTACACAATAGAATTTTTGGAAATTCCCCCCCAACAAAAAATATTTGATCACTTGGTATGGACAGAATGCAGTACAGCAAAACCTTGTAAGGGATATTTCAAAACTAAAACTAGGAGCAGTAGTTTAGGTCCCGACGCATCAGGAAGGCGAGGGGTTTTATTCGAGATTCTTATAAAAAAAAAAAAAAAAACTGACCATTCAGGACCACGATAAACTTAACTCCTGAACAAATCAACAAAATACTGACTCTTCAAGATGGAATCGCTCAGATCTACTATACCCCTAATTCTTCCAGGAGTGGTAATGTGCACCCTGGACCTGAAGGATGCAAATTATCATGTGCCAATCCACCTAGACTACAAAAAATATTTAAGATTTGCAATAAGGAAGAATGGGGAAGTAAGTCATTATCAGTTCCAATGCCTTCCGTTTGGGATATCCTCAGCCCCACGGTTATTCACAAAGTTGATAATAGAAATTGTTGCCTTAAGGAGGAAAGAAGTAAAAATAGTGCCATATCTGGACGACTTTCTTCTGATTTTAGATTCAATTCAGACTCTGGTCGACCAGTCCTAGAGTGCTATTTCCCTCCTACAGAATTTAGGCTTGATCCTAAACCTAGAAAATTTAGACCTAATTCCAGCCACCAGGAGGATCTTTTTAGAAACCATACTAGATTCCAGGTTGCAGATATCCTTCCTTCTAGAAAACAGACGGATGAGCCTATTAGAAAAAGTTGCGGTCTTTCAAAAGAAATCTGTATGTACAAAAAGGGAAGCGATGAGCATCCTGGGTTTCGCAGCCTGTATCACGATAGTCCCTTGGAGTCAGTTTTTACTCGAACGTTACAAAAGATGATTCTCTCGGTCTGGGATGGAAACCAACAATCATTGAATCAAAACATTCACATAAACAACAAAGCTCGAGAATCTCTGAAATGGAAAAATGCTGAAAATCTCAAGAGGGACTCCCTGAAACCTATATTAACGACCGATGCCAGTCAGCAAGGATGGGGAGCCAAAATAGGACAACATTACTTCCAAGGGGTTTGGAATCGAGAAACAAAAGGAAAAATCCTCTAACTTTCGGGAACTCTAAGCTGTTTGGGAAATGCTGAGGCAGAGCCAGGATCTTTTTATGTGGTCACCACATAAGAATTTTATTCAACAACATGATAACAGTAGCTTTACTCAGGCATCAAGGGGGAATGGGATTCCCTCTTCAAGCTCTCATACCAGATCTTTTCCTGGACGGAAAAGAAAGTCTCATCAATCTTGGCAGTCCATCTCAAGGGATCACAAAATCAGTTGGCAGATTTTCTGAGCAGACACTACCTGCTCAGCGAATGGTCTCTGAACAAACAAGTGTTCAACGAGTTAACGAAGTTATGGGGATATCCCAAAATAGACCTTTTCGCTACAAAAGGGAATGCGCAGGTAGATTTCGTCTTCTCCCTAAATCCGAGAGATCATCCAGATGGGGTAGATGCCTTATCTCAAAAATGGAATATGAAGCTGGCATACGCATTCCCTCTGATTTCCCCTGATATGGCAGTCCTCAGGGAAATCAGGACAGAGTCAAAAAAAGTAATTTTAGTGGCCCCATTCTGGCCAAAACCATCATGGTTTCCAGTCCTAATCTCCATGGCTTCAGAACATCCGATAACTCTCCCTCTAAGATCAGACCTTCTTTCTCAAGGCCCGATCTGGAATCCGGAAATAAACAGACTAAGATTGACAGAATGGATCCTCAAAGGGACCTGTTAAGATTAGAGATTATCAGAGAGGGTTATATCCACTCTTCAAAAGAGCCATAAACAGGTAATATCAGCTATCTACAACAAAATATGGAAGACATTTTACTCCTGGTTGGTATAAAAAAAAATGGAAATCCTCTGCTCCCTAAATTGGCGGAAATATTGGATTTTTTACAGGATGGGTTTGATAAGGGTCTTAAACCCAACACCTTGAAGGTTCAGATAGCAGCCTTAAGCTGGTTCCTAGATTATTCCTTGGCAGAGATTAGATGGGTAAACAGATTTATAAAAGAAACAACAAGAATTAGACCAACTCTGAAATCTGTTCCTCCTTGGGATTTATCGACAGTTCTCAATGGCTTAATTAAAGAATCTTTTGAACCAATACAGAATTGCTCTTTAAAACATCTCTCTGAAGACCGTTTTTCTAGTGGCAATAACATAGGCTTGAAGGATAGGTGAGATACAAGCCTTAACAACCAGGGAACTTTACCTTCAGATTCTAGATGACCGGTTCATTCTAAAGTTGGATCCTACCTTTTTACTGAAAGTCTCTACATTTCATCTAAATGAGGAAATAGTATTACCTTCTTTTCTGTGCAGATCCAAAAAATGACACGGAAAAGAGCTTCCACATGCTGGATGTCAGACGGACTCTTCTGGAATATTTGGAGGTTACTAGCAAATTTAGGAAGGATACAAATCTCTTCCTACAGTTTGCTGGCCAAAATAAAGGCAGGAAAGCTTCCAAAACAACATTGGCCAGATGGGTAAAAAGGGCAATTATAGAATTCTACAATCTGCAGGGACTGTCTTGTCCACAATATTAGAGCCCATTCTACCAGAGCGGTGGCAGCATCTTGGGCAGAACATGTGGAAGCTTCAACTGATCAGATTTGTAAAGCGGCAACGTGGTCGAGTTTGCCTACATTTTGTAAATGCCTATAGATTAGAGATTGCAGGAAACCATGACAAGAGGTTCGGACATAAGGTCCTCCAGGCCGTGGTCCCTCCCTAATGAGTGTACTAAACTGGTATTGCTCCATGTGGTGCTGTCATGGAGGACGTCCTGGAAAGTAGGAATTATTGTATTTCCAGGAGTCCAACATAACAGCACCTGGATTTCCCTCCCTTATATTCCTTTAGTTATGATTAATGTGATATATTGAGTAATTGATTCAAAAATTTGTTTGACAAATTTAACAAGTTTAACATCCATCATTGTGTGATAATTTAAACACTTTCTGTGTGTGTGAGAGGGGGGACTTTTAACCTGTGTTCCTGTCCCAATAGTGGGCAGGGAGACATCCTCCATGTGGTGCTGTCATGTCGGACTCCTGGAAATTCAATTACCGGTAGGTCTAATTCCTACTTTAAAGGTAGAACAACCCCTTTAAGCCAGAAACTGATTTACAGTGATGCCTAAACTGCACCCAAAGGGGCATCAATACAGTATAGGCCCACAGAATTCCAGTGAGCCAGATCCCCAGAAAGACCATGTGCATGAGGCCTAAAATAAATTTTAGGGTTAATTAGTGTTGAGTGAATCAAGCTTCAGATCCTAGACCCAAAGTCGATTCGCTCAAAATTTCGTTTTTATGCTTTATGGAGACCCACATTAAAATGTATGGGCTCCCGCAATGTGAAATAAGTTATCACCGACGTCTTGTAAGACTTCAGTGAATAACTTCGGCCATCGATTTCTAAACTTATTTCAGAACAGATCCGAAGCCGACTTCTGTATCGACTGGTACCTCGGTACCGTAGCCGACTTCGGATCGCTGTTTTAAAATGGTTTTAACGTTTAATAATCAAATCCAGAATTCGCGTTCATACACTTAAATGTTGTACGGAGATGGATCTCCGTACAGCATTCAAGTGATGTTTTGACTGAAGCGACTTTGGACCTATGATCTGGCACTCAGCCAATCGAGCCTCTTTCTGTTGAAAAAAGGTGGTGTTTTAACGAGACAACCCTTCAAAGAGGACCTGTCAGCAGGATCCACCCTATTAAAACAGGCATAATGCCTGGTAAGGTTGCTTTACAATGCTACCTTTCTTGTCGAAATCAGTTGCAGCATTACTGAAAAAACACCTTGTTATTTATGTGAATGAGGGCTTTAGTGTCCCGAGAGATGGGGCCTGGCCGTAGAGTGCACCTCAGCTACTCAACTTTCTAATGCTGACCCCATGGTGCACTGAAGTTCTCAGGTGCATAAAGAATAAGTCATTTTTCTCAGGAACTCTGCAACTGATTTTCACCACACAGGTAGCATTTTAACCAGGTTTCTATTGACAGGTTCACTTTAAATCTGTGATGTGTATATTACAAAGTAACATTAACTCTTCTTTTCAATCATTAAGGAAAAAGCAAGTCAAGACATTTTGAAAGTATTTCTTCAGAGGCTACTGAAAAGTGCACAGGGTTGGGATGTGGTATGTATTAAAAAGATCCATCGGGTATAGTACAGTGTAACAGCTAATTGGCAAAGGTGCTGAAAGTCAGACCTCCACAAATTATCATCATACAATGATATAAAATTAGAAAAAGCATATTTAAATGGGTTTTCTGGTAGTTCTACACAGATGACCCATTGGCAAGGGGGGGGGGGGGGGTCTGACAACAGGGAAACCTGCCGATCTGCTGTTTGAGAAGGCAGTGGTGCTTGCTATAGCGTCACAGGCGCCTCTCTGCTTTCCCTAGGCCATGTAACATCACGTTCATCAGTGACATGCCCTAGACGCAGCTCAGTCCCATTGAAGTGAAAAGGGCGGAACTGCGATACCAAGCAGTCACTATACAATGTATGGCACTGTGCTTGAAGATCAGGGAGAAGGCACCAGGGCTCACAGGAATGCTGGTGCTTTCTCAAACAGATGGTTGGTGGGGGTCCCGGGTGTCAGACCCCCACTGACCAGAGGATAGGTCATCAGTATAAAACTTCTAGAAAACCCCCTTTAAAGAGTCAGTATACAATGGCACTGGTTATATAATCAGGGCATATTGAATCTGAATTGAGCTATTCTCAGTTGAATGGCTCAAAAGAGACCTTTCCTCTTTCTAAGGGGTTGACCAGTTACTATACAGTCTTTACAAATGTCTCAAACTGAAATATAGCCGACGTAATAATATAGCAAAGTCTTCTTCTCTGATTGCACAGATTGCACATCCTTCTGGTCCGTAATATGGTAGGAAATAGATGCTCATGTAAGGTGACACATTAATTACTAGCCTGGGTTGAACACCCAGCATACCTGCTACTTTCTTGGATGTCAGGGGCCCAAGTTAGAGCCGATGAACGAAGTGCTGCGGAATATGTCAGTGCTATATAAGAGTAAAATATATAGATAATAAATCACTTCCCATTCCCAGTACCAGGGACGCCATTGATGCCCTCCACCCAACATCATTGCGCCTACTGTCATAGAAGGTCTTATCCACTCCTCGGCACCATATCCTCTCCAGACATGCAGCACAGTATGTACCATGTTCAGACAATGCTGCCCGCAGCTCTTACCCACTGCTTTCCCAGCTCCTGAGCTTGTAACGCCTTTCTGTGGCCTGGTCACAAAGAAGCTGTGAGAGCAAGTCATACAATGCTGTAAGCGTGGGAGGATATGGTACCTTCCACTGCCTGAGACAATTGCTTTCTATGGGGGGAGGGCGATACTGGATATGATACTGTGGGTGGGTAATTCATGCTGGGAAGAATAGATAATACCAGGGGAGTGACATAATACTGTGGATGATACTGGGGGAGGGGAGAGATGATATTGCAGTGGGAATAATATTGGGGGGATGATATTATGGGGGAGAAATATTACTGGAAGGGCAGACAAAACACTGGGGGGTGAGATAATACTGGGAGGAGAGGTAAGATGATACTGGGTGAAGCAGATAATATTGGAGAAGAGTTAATTTATGGGTTAGAAAGATAATACAAAGGAGAGAGGTAATTATTGGGGGAGTCAAAAGGCAGGAGTGATGATACCTGAGGGTGGGGAGACAGAGGATATCTGGGAGAGCAGAGAGATGTGATAGTTGCAGAGCGTGACATGATACCTGATTGTATTTAACCATATTTTATTTCCCCCTAAATTAAGGATATCAGGGATGAGAATCTTGGTGTAGTTTCTACTGAAATGGAGATCGAAAAGTTCCTAAACGATGAAGACTGGGATTCCGATAAACTGCAAATTATTCTTCAAAATGTTGACTTTATCAAAGATAAAGGAGTTGATTTCTCGACTTTGTTTCTGGTAAGTTATCACATCTCACGTTAAGATTTTATAAAAGCTTAATGAGGACACTTCAGCCTTTTTAGTTTGTAAGCTTTCATCAATTAGAGGGAAATTGAAGTATTATTAGTAACAAATAAAAAGGATGGCTCCATGTAAAGCTGTTTCACCATTGGGTGTGGCCTCTACCGTTTCCCAACAATGCCTGAGCGACTTTAGACCGGTATATGGAAACTACAAATAGTACAATAACTCTTCCTGCCATAGTTCAATTTCTGTAATCCCACTTGTGGATTGCAGGGGTGAGAGATGGTGGAGCTGACTGTAGAATAAGCAAACTGGTCTAGGTCCAGTAAGGAGCCATACAGGGACCATGACCCCCTCCCAGTTTTCATGTTGGCCATGGAGTTTTGTTGGGGATGGGTAAAGCAAAAGAAAGTTTGTGTGCTACGTGGCTGATGACACAAAATTGTTGGGAGGCAGTATTATGGGACTTCTATGGGAGTGCAAGATTATTTAAAAATGTCAGCAGGTTTAGACCAATGAAACTGGCTGACCTGTTGCATGTATCCTAGGCAGCTGAAGACTTCTGTGTTGGTTGGCACCTCTATATAACTGTCATGGAACCATGAACCAGACATACAACAGAGATAGGTGGAATAAGAAGGCTTTATTGAAAATCAAGCCGTAGCTAAAGTCCAAACGGATGGCTAAACTGAAGCAGGGTCTTGCGTAGACGGAGGTCAGGAACCAGGAGGGTAGTCAGACGTAGCCAGGATCAGGAACCAACGGGGTAGTCAGACGAAGCCAGGACCGGGAACCAACGGGGTAGTCAGACGAGGCCAGGATCAGGAACCAGAAGCAGCAGCAGTCTTTGAAGCATGTGCACACAGGAGGACCAAGCAAGGAACTGAAGCCACAGACCTTCTATATATGAGCTAGGCATCCAGCTCCTCCCAGTGGGAAGGAGGAGCCGCAGGGTGGGAGGCTACAAGAAACCCAGAAACCAAGATGGCCGCCAGCACATGTCAAACGAAGGAGAACAGTGAGAAGGTAAGACCATGACAGTACCTCCCCCTCAAGGGCCCCTCCTCCGCGGAGTAAGGAACGGTTTCAGAGGGAAGCGTGCGTGGAAGGCTCGGAGCAACGCAGGAGCATGGACATCTGTGGAGGGAACCCAGGAACGCTCCTCTGGACCATAACCACGCCAATGGACCAAAAACTGCAACCGACCGCGGACCAGGCGTGAGTCCAGGATATTGCTCACCTCATATTCCTCACGATTGCCCACTTGGACCGGACGGGGCCGAGGAACCGAGGAAGTGAAACGATTACACACCAATGGCTTCAACAGGGAGACATGAAACACGTTGGAGATCCGCATGCCAGGAGGAAGCGCAAGGGCATAGGCTACCGGGTTTACCCTGTGAAGCACTCGGAAGGGACCAACAAAGCGAGGCGCCAGCTTGGGAGTGGGCACTCGAAGGTTGAGGTTGCGGGTGGACAACCATACACGGTCTCCGACCTGGTAGGAAGGAGCGGGCGCTCGTCTGCGATTAGCCTGGAGTCTCTGGTGTTGCGCAGAGACCTCAAGGGACCTCTGGATCTGTACCCAAGAAGTACGTAGGACGGAAAGGTGATCCTCCACAGCCGGAGTATCCTGGGGAGAGAATACCTCCGGTAACACGGCAGGTTGGAACCCATAATTGGCCATGAAGGGAGACGTCCCAGAGGAAGAGTTCACCGCCGTGTTCCTGGCAAACTCAGCCCAAGGCAGGAGGTCAACCCAATTGTCTTGGTGATCGGAGACATAGCAACGAAGGAATTGCTCCAAGGCCTGATTGGATCGTTCTGCGGCCCCATTGGACTGAGGGTGGTAGGCCGAGGAGAAAGAGAGATGAATCCCCAACTGGGAGCAAAAGGCGCGCCAGAACCTGGACACAAACTGACTCCCCCGATCCGACACAATCTCCTTGGGCAAACCGTGCAACCGGAAGACCTCCCTGGCAAAAATCGAGGCCAACTCTTGTGCAGAGGGTAACTTCTTGAGAGGAACACAGTGGCACATTTTGGAAAACCGATCCACAATCATGAGAATGACCGTATGGCCTCGGGATGCAGGAAGGTCCACAATGAAATCCATCCCCAGGTGTGACCATGGACGCTCCCCGGTGGCTATGGGTTGCAAAAGGCCCAACGGAAGGTGCCGAGGGGACTTACTCTGGGCACAAACGGAGCATGCCGCTACATATGCGGCGATGTCGGAACGTAGAGAAGGCCACCAGAACAGACGTGAAACCGCCCAGGACAGCTGATTCTTTCCAGGGTGCCCCGCGGCCTTGGAGTTATGGTAGGTTCGCAACAACCGAGTGCGCAACTCCTCAGGCACAAAACATCTGCCGTTGGGTCTCCCAGAGGGAGCACCAGATTGAGCCGCCAAAATCTGCTCACCCAGAGGAGAGGTCAGGCTGGTGCGAATAGCAGCCAGGATCTGATTCGGGGGTATGACCGTAGTCGGAATCGACTCCTCCCCGGACAGCTCGGAGTACTGCCGTGATAAGGCATCCGCTCTGATGTTCTTGGAGCCGGGTAGGTAGGAGACCACGTAATTAAAACGTGACAAGAACAGAGCCCATCTGGCCAAACGTAGGCGCCAATCTGTTAGAAGGCCTCCGCAGGCTCTCCTTAAAGGAAGGTCTCTCCCTGAGTCTGGTGTCAATCGAAATCAGGAAAGAAATAAGGGACTCGAGCTCCACTGGTAGGTCCTTGGCTGCAATCTCATCCTTCAAGGCATCCGAGAGACCATGAGAGAAAGCAGCGACCAGAGCCTCATTATTCCAGCCCACCTCTGCTGCCAGGGTACGAAACTCAATGGCGTATTCAGCTACGGATCGTGAACCCTGTCTGATGGACATAAGGAGCTTCGCAGCAGAGGCAGCACGAGCCGGCACATCGAATACCTTCCGAAGAGAAGCAACAAAACCGGAAAACTCGGCAACCACCGGATTGTTGTTCTCCCATAAAGGGCTGGCCCAGGCCAAGGCCTTGTCCGAGAGCAGCGAGATCAAGAAGCCCACCTTTGATCTCTCAGTAGGAAAGGCATGTGGCAGCAACTCAAAATAAATGGCCACCTGGTTAAGGAAACCTCGGCACTGAGTTGGCTCTCCCCCAAAGCGCTGTGGAAGGGGGGCAGAACCGGTCATACCCCGAAACACCGCAGGTGCAGCAACAGGTGTCGGGGTAGACTCTGGCGCAACAACCGGAGCGGCAGTAGGAGCGGGCCCAGGAGCGACAACCGACCCATCGGCAACGGAAGCTAAATGAGCCGTGCGTTCAAGCAGGGTTTGTAACGCCACAGCGAACCGACCCAACAGGTGATCCTGCTGATCAAGTCTGGCAACCAGCGTAGGTAGCGAGGATGGCCCTGTACCGTCAGAATTCATGGCTTGGTCCTAATGTCATGGAACCATGAACCAGACATACAACAGAGATAGGTGGAATAAGAAGGCTTTATTGAAAATCAAGCCGTAGCTAAAGTCCAAACGGATGGCTAAACTGAAGCAGGGTCTTGCGTAGACGGAGGTCAGGAACCAGGAGGGTAGTCAGACGTAGCCAGGATCAGGAACCAACGGGGTAGTCAGACGAAGCCAGGACCGGGAACCAACGGGGTAGTCAGACGAGGCCAGGATCAGGAACCAGAAGCAGCAGCAGTCTTTGAAGCATGTGCACACAGGAGGACCAAGCAAGGAACTGAAGCCACAGACCTTCTATATATATGAGCTAGGCATCCAGCTCCTCCCAGTGGGAAGGAGGAGCCGCAGGGTGGGAGGCTACAAGAAACCCAGAAACCAAGATGGCCGCCAGCACATGTCAAACGAAGGAGAACAGTGAGAAGGTAAGACCATGACAATAACAGCCAGATATGAGGCTTATTAAGACCGGCATCTAAAACACTGGTCTTAATAAATTAGCCCCTTTGTCTTGCAATTTTAGTAACAAATTAAATCCTAGCAAAGATGAAATAGAAGTCTATTCTTAACACTGCCTTCTCTTACAAGATTAAGGTCTAGAGGCAACAACATCTTTAACCATGTGCTACAGAGTGGAATAACAAACCAAAACTCTGTTCATCATTGTAACGGAACGCCTGGCACCCCGACTGGGCACCTTCCCCTGACGGATGTTCCTAGCGCTTTCCGAGGGCTCCAAGCACTTCACCGAACACCATAACTACCACGAACCGCGGCAAGTTGGCTGGGGTCTCACCGTCTTCCACCCACCTAAAGGAATTTCTTGTATACAGTTTTCCCCACAAGGCTACCACCCACGTGGAGCACAGGACACAAAGTCACAACAGCCAATGAACACAGATTGTATATTTAGATACTCCCAGCTAATGTACACAATTGCCTGTGATACAATGGGCATTGTCTGTGATGCAATTAACACATGCAATAGGCTCTGCCTGTGATACAGTTAACTTAATCACTCGCAGGCAGAAAACACACATTTTTCCCCAACCACAGAAAAAAAAAAAAAAAAACACCCCTTATCCCCATAAAAGTCATATCCCCTGATGGTTTGATCTGGGTAAACAACCTATCTAAAAATTCTGCTCTGTTTTATAGTAAATACATTTCAAGACCACTATTTACTATTACATCTACACCTGTCAGATGTACCCTACTGTAGTAACCTACAGATGACCATCAACAATTCAGCCAATCAAGCCTCTTTCTGTTCAAAAAGGTGTTGTTTTCACGAGACAACCCTTCAAAGAGGACCTGTCAGCAGGATCCACCCTATTAAAACAGCCATAATGCCTGGTAAGGTTGATCCAGTTGATTTACAATGCTACCTTTCTTGTGAAAATCAGTTGCAGCATTACTGAAAAAACACCTTGTTATTTATGTGAATGAGGGCTTTAGTTCCCCCGAGAGATGGGGCCTGGCCGTAGAGTGCACCTCAGCTACTCAACTTTCCAATGCTGACAGTTTGTAGGGAAATTTAACAG
Source organism: Bufo gargarizans (assembly GCF_014858855.1). Lineage (NCBI taxonomy): Eukaryota > Metazoa > Chordata > Amphibia > Anura > Bufonidae > Bufo > Bufo gargarizans. Next base: position 128,587,020 of record NC_058086.1, read on the forward strand.
GGCGAACATCAAAATAGCGCCCCCCCCCCCAATTGTGGGCGGCTCTCTGCCGTACCCCATTGTAGTTGATGGGGGCGGCGGGCATTCAGTCTGCAGTGTCGGATCCAGTGAATTCCGGCAGGCTGCTCTCAGCTGGAACAGCCTGCCAGAATCACTAACGCAGTTGTGAAAGTAGCCTAATTCAGCCCCACATACCTCTTACATCCAGTGATGTCTCCTTTGATGTAGATGTCCTTTCTTTATCTTCTCCATTCAGACCAGACCGCCATGATTTATTTCAGCCATCTCTTCTCTCTGCAGAGTTTGACAGACATCTTAGTTTCCTACTTTTCCATCATCCTCCCACCTTCTCAACATCCCATCATGCACGCCCAAAACTATACTGCATAAAGTGATAAACCCCCTAAAAATACTAGTTACACACAAATAGCGCCCCCTTCAATAATTATTGGAACACAATGCTCTAAAAAATAACTGCACCCAGCAAATAGTGTAACCATAATGTCCCCCAAAATCAACCGTGCTAAGCTGATAGTGTGCCAGGGTGCCCCCACAGTAATAGTGCTCCCAAAAATCCCAACAATAGTTATAATACTGTGCCAGAGTGCACTTAGTAGTAATAGTGCTCCTACAGTGCCCCCCAACAGTAATTGTGTCCCAGAAGTACGGTAATAATGCTCCCATAGTCCCCCAGTTGTAATAAAGCCCACCATAATGCCCCTGGTAGTAATAATTCTATTTATAGTGTGCGCCAGTGCAAAAAATGCCCCTTTGTGTGTCAGTAAAAAAAGACCAAAAAAAAATCTTAGTGCCCCCAGTAGAGCCAATGTTCCCAGAATGCCCTCATGTGTTGCAATGACCCGTACTGTGTGCCACTAGACAAAACACTTAGTGCCCCCAGTTGAGATTAAGTGCCCATAGTGCCCCTATAATTTGTGACAGTATAAAATACTCCTATATAGTGCCTCCAGAAGATGCCCCATAGTGCTCCTCCCCTGTCCCCATAGTGTCCTCCATAATGTGCCAGTATAAAATGCCCCACATAGATGCTCCCATAATGCTCCTCTTCCCCCTTCCCTCTAGTGGCACCAAAATGGTTGCCAGTATTAAATGCCCCCATAGTGCTCTTCTCCATAGTGCCCCCCATAATGCGTGCCAGTAAATAGGGCCCCCATAGTGCTCCTTTACCCCCACTTCTCCATAGAGCCCCCCCATAATAAGAGCCAGTATATAGAGCCCCCAGTAGATGCGTCCACTCTTCTCCATAGTGCCCCCCCATATTGTGCCAGTAAATAGGGCCCCCATAGTGCTTTCCCTCTTCATAGTGCCCCCACCCCCTACTTGCCATACTGTACTGTAAATAATAAAAACAATAAACACATATACCTACTTTATGCTGCTTAGCGATGCGATGCAGGCCTCTTCCGGCCTGTGTCCCGCTCTGTCCGGCTCAGGTGGCGCAATGACGTGCCTGTAGCCTATCAGAGAAAGGGCCAAGTAAGACGCCTCTCCCCTGCTCCTCTGCACCGTTCATCTGTATCGCTGTTCTAAGGACTGCAATACAGATGAATTTGGAGATGAGCGCTTCCACAATGGAAGGGCTCATCTCCACTCCTGCTGCCTCCGGACAGAAAGGGCCCCCCTCCGGCGCTGGGCCCTGCTGACAGCGCCCCCCCCCCCCCCCTCTTCTGTCCTGAGGGATGCGCCCCGGGCGGTCGCACCCCTCGCCCGCCTCTAGAAACGGCCCCATGGTGCACTAAAGTCCTCATGTGCATAAAGAAGTCCTTTTTCTCAGGAACTCTGCAACTGTTTGAAATCTCTTTTTATTATACAAACAAAGATCATAATTCAATAAAGCAATCCAAAGTTGAGTGAGTCACATCGTTATGGAAGCAAGGAATATATCGTCAAGGGCATAGCCTAACAATACATGTAATCACAAGGTAACCACTCATCTAAGACCAAATAGTCCCATTAGATAAATGATCTTGCAATAACAAGTGAACAGAGCTAACGGCCCTAACAATGTGTCACCTCATGTAATAAATTACAATCCGCATAGTGTTTGAGAATGAAGATATAGCTTATTGCGTCAACCAAATCTTCAAACATATCAGTTCTGGTCAACCTACCAGTGAGAAAAAAAGACAGGTGAGTTGGGAGGAGGGAGGGAGGGTTTCAAAAAGTGGTCAGGTTGGACCTCTCGCCTTTCGTAGATTAAGTAGTTCCAGGCTGTAGTGAATTCAGGTAGTCCGCTCTATTGTGCAGCCAAGGCTGCCAGATCTGTAGAAAGCGGTATCTGTTATGGTATGTCCACCCAATCAGTTCCTCCATTTGGCATATCTGGTGGACCCCATCTCTCCACATGTCCAAGGTTGGGGGATCCACTGACCTCCATTTTATAGGGATCAGAAGCTTAGCGGCCATCAGCAAGTGTGTGGTCAGGTTATGTTTCCCAGGGTGAAAATCTGGGGTAGGTAGCCAGAGTAGTACTAATTGGGCTGTGAGCTTCAAGGATGTGCTACAAATCATATTTAGAGTACGCTCCACTTCCGCCCAGAAATGAATGCCTGAACACGTCCACCAAATATGAGAAATGGAGCCAGTAGCAATATTACATCGCCAGCACAGATCTGTGGGGAGCAACTGGATTTTATATAGAAATTCAGGGGTCCTATACCACCTAAATGCTACCTTTACAGAGTTTTCTTACATTTTTATACATTTAGAAAAGCCGTGTGAACACTTCTGGATCCATTTCCTATCGGCTTCATTTAAAGTGAGTTGCAGTTCCCTCTCCCAGTCAGCTACCCATGGCGGCGGGTTGGAGTCCTTCGCATTGAGGATTTGTCTGTATATGAGAGTGGTGCACTTATGGGGTAAACGTGGGAGTAAAACAAAGTTTTCCAGCCACGTCGGGTCTGCTAAAGGGACAAGCTTGGAGGACTTGAACTGTCTACACATGGACTCAAAATCATTTCTCTGAATAAAGTTTTTCCCCAAGTCTATATAACCCGAGAGGGTATTGATGAAATCAACAGTAGCTTCAAGTCTCACTAAATCTCCCAATCTGTGATTTGACAGTGAAAGCCATACATCAGAGGGATATTTAATTTGGGGGCACATAAGAGCGGGTCAAAGGGGAAATCTTACTTTGCCCTGAATTAAGTTCCTTTGATCTGTGGCAGGTGTGTGGCATTCCTCTGGTAAGTACACTATCGATTTTGGTCTCTCCCCCGGATCGAAACGAGTCTTTGCCCAAGAGGGCCAATTCCAAGTCAATATGCATATAATGAGACTCACGTCTGGTCAGTGTAAGCCATCTTTCTAGATTAATGGCCTGTATATAGGTTGGAAGATCCGGGAGAGAGATGCCACCTTGCTTTTTCCTGCGAGAGAGCAAGCGGAAGGACATTCTAGGGTGGCCTCCATTCCAGAGGTATTTACTCATAATGGATTGAACTCTATTTATAAAGTTGCCAGGAATTAATATGGGAAGGGCTCTAAGGGTGTACATAAGTAATGGGAGAATATAGGTGGTCAGGACATTTTTCCTACCTAGCCAGGTAAGAAACGGCGAGGATGCTTTTTGAGAGGATGGAAGTCACTTTTGAGAGTAAAGGAGGAAAATTAAGTTTAAATAGGAGTTTGGGGTCTATTGGGATCATGACACCCAGATATTTGATTGCCTGCGGAGGCCACTTAAATGGGGTGAGGGCGCTAACTCTGCTACGCAAGGCAGGTGATAAAGAAATACCCAAGGCTTCCGACTTATCAAGGTTTATCCTAAAGTTTGAGAGTTGACCAAAGGATTCAAATATCTGCATAACCTCCGGTAAAGCCTCCTCAGGGTTTGACATAAAAAGCAGAAGGTTGTCCGCGAAGGCTGCCATCTTGTGGTTAAATTTCCCCAAGTTCACACCATTGATCACAGGGGATTGGCAGAATTTTAATAACAATGTCTCTAGGACAAGGATAAACAGGGTAGGGGATAGCAGGCAACCTTGGCGGGTGCCATTTTTGATTTGGAAGGCGCTTGATAGGGTCCCATTTACCATCACTCTCGCAGAAGGTGCAGAGTATAAAGTAAATATGGCTCTAATAAAAACTTCAGGAATGCCGAAAGCACTCAAGGATCTTTCCATATAGCCCCAACTAACCCTATCGAACGCCTTCTCAGCATCCGTGCCTAGGAGCACCAGGGGGGACTTGGTTTTGATAGTGTGTGTAATAACATGTACCACTCTACTGATATTATGTCTACCCTCTCTACCTGCCACAAAACCCACCTTTTCTTCACCCACAAGCCCAGGAAGCAACTTCGAAATTCTGTTGTTAAGCAGCTTGGCCCACCATTTCAGATCGGTGTTCAGCAATGAAATTGGCCTATAATTACCACAAGCTTCTCTATCCTTTCCTTCCTTATGGATAATTGTTATGTGTGCTTCCTGGGCCTGTGGGGTCAGAGAACCACCCTTCAGGAGGGTATTACAAACATCTACAAAGTGGGGTATGAGAGTCTCTCTAAACCTTTTGTAATAGTAGATTGGGAACCCATCAGGCCCTGGACTCTTACCCAAAGGAATAGAGGATAGGACTTGGTCTATTTCTTCCACCGTAAAAGGCAGGAGAAGCCCGCTTATGTCATTTGCGGAAAGTTTCGGGATAGCAATAGAGCCTAAGAATTATGTAATATGTCTATCAAGCTGCTGACCACTGAGGGGTGTCGGGAGGTTATACAGAGTTGAATAAAAGGAGCAAAACTCTTGAGCTATCGTGGGTGTGTTGATGAGTCGGGAGCCTGAGGCTGATTTAATCGCTGAAATAAAGGATCTGTTCCTTTGACCTTTTAAAAGGTTAGAGACAAATTTGGAGCCCCTATTTCCATGCAAATATTGCTTGAAGCGCAACGTCTTCAGTGCTCTAGCCGCTCGCACATTCAGCCGGTCGGTGACCTCGTATCTTAATCGTTTAAGAGATTCCAAGACCTCAACTGATCTCGCCCTCTTGTGTAAGATTTCAAGAGTGCAGATCTGTTGAAGGAGGGAGTCTAGTTGTTTCTGTCTATTTCTCTTAACTCTAGAACCCAGACTAATGAGCTCCCCTCTAACTACTACCTTATGAGCTTCCCATAAGGTCGTCCCATTAGTTAAGCCTCTGGCGTTTTCCAAAAAGTAATTTTTGAGACATTGTTCTATCACCTTCTTGTGTGATTCGTCTTCCAGGAGCGGTCTCGTTCAATCTCCAGATCCAGGATCTCGGAGAAATGTCATGCAGTCTCATCTTCACACTCACCGGCTGATCATCGGAGACAACTATGTTCCCAATGCTAGCCTCAGAAACCGAGAGCAGTAATTGGTTAGTTATAAAAAGATAGTCAAGGCGTTGATATGTATCATGCGTCCGCGAGTGGAAGGTGTAATCCTTATCTTCTGGATGCAGAATGCGCCAGACATCCGAAATCCTGAGATCCGAGAGTGTGAGAAGAAGCCTTCTCATTTGCTTTTTGGAGGGGGGGCGGCCTACAGAGGTTGAGTCCTTAGAGGAATCAAGAGTAAGATTGAGGTCTCCACCTAGGATAAGATGACCTTCTCTAAAGGTCTTTAGAACTTCAAGAGTGCGGAGCAACCATGTGAATTGGCCCCTATTCGGGGCGTAGAGATTAACTAGGGTAAACGCGGAGTTCGCTACCTTACCTTTTAAAAATAGATAGCGGCCCTCAGGGTCTATCAGTTTGGACACTAAAGTGAATGGGAAATTCTGCCCAATGCCTATTGAAAACCCTCTAGCTGCCGAAGAGTATGCAGCATGATACCACACAGGGAAGTTTTTACTGATTACATTAGGGACGTGCAGGTGTCTGAAATGGGTCTCTTGTAAAAGAACCAAATCAGCCCTTTCTCTGCGAAGCAAATGGTAGATTTGACTCCTCTTTTGCGGTGTGTTCATGCCATTCACATTAAATGACACGATCTTGAAATCAGACATGGTGACATTTCGTGGATCTGTTCTGAAGAGCTAGCCAGGAGGTGACACAGGGTAACATAAAAACAAAAATGCATAAAAAGAAATATAAACATTGTACACTGTAGTAAGTCATCCTGCAGTGTCTATCTATGAGGTAAAAAAAAAAAAAACCTCAGTAGGGGGGGAAATTAGTGTGGACGTACCTAAATAACCAGGTCCTACACACTAAACCCAACATGTAAAGACAAATATATAGAGTGGACATATATGAAACAATAAAAAGCTTAAACATGAGACCCCTAGTAAGAGGAACTCTGCAACTGATTTTCACAAGACGGGTAGCATTTTAACCAGGTTTCTATTGACAGGTTCACTTTGATGTGTACATTACAAAGTAACATTAACTCTTCTTCTTTTCAATCATTAAGGAACAAGCAAGTCAAAACATTTTGAAAGTATTTCTTCAGAGGCTACTGAAAAGTGCACAGAGTTGGGATGTGGTATGTATTAAAAAAATCCATCGGGTATAGTACAGTGTAACAGCTAATCGGCAAAGGTGCTGAAAGTCAAACCTCCACAGATTTTCATCATACAATGACTTTCATAAAATTAGAAAAGCATTTAAAGGGGTTTTCTGGTAGTTCGACAGCGATGACCTATCTGTATAGGTCATCAGTATCTGATTGGCGGGGGGGTCTGACAACAGGGAAACCTGCTGATCTGCTGTTTGAGAAGGCAGTGGTGCTTGCTATAGCGCTGCAGGCTTCCCTCTGCTTTCCCTAGGCCATGTAATATCACGTTCATCAGTGACATGCCCTAGGCACAGCTCGGCCCCATTGAAGTGAAAAGGGCGGAACTGCGATACCAAGCACAGTCACTATACAATGTATGGCACTGTGCTTGAAGATCATGGAGAAGGCTGCAGGGCTCACAGGAACGCTGGTGCTTTCTCAAACAGATGGTTGGTGGGGGTCCTGGGTTTCAGACCCCCACTGACCAGGGGATAGGTCATCAGTATAAAACTTCTAGAAAACCCCTTTAAAGAGTCAGTATACAATGGCACTGGTTATACAGTCCTGATCAAAAGTTTAAGACCACTTGAAAAATGGCAAAAAATCATATTTAGCATGGCTGGATCTTAAGGTTCCAAGTAGAGCTTCAACATGCAACAAGAAGATATGGGAGTGAGACAAAACATTTTTTGAGCATTCAATTTAATGAAAACAACGAATAAACTGAAACAAGCTGTTTTTCATCTGATTAAAAGTTAAGGACCACACCTCAACCCCCCCCTTCCCCCAAAACAGAAATCCAACTTCCAAGCATGAACTCAGTAATGAGTAACTCAGCCGTTATTGTTGATCACTTCCAAAATTTGTTTCGGCATGCTTGATGTAAGCGTTTCCATGAGGTGAGTGGGAACATTTCTCCAAGTGGTGAAGACGGCCGCACGAAGGCCATCTACTGTCTGGAACTGTTGTCCATTTTTGTAAACTTCCTTTGCCATCCATCCCCAAAGGTTCTCAGTTGGATTTAGATCAGGGGAACACGCAGGATGGGCCAAAAGAGTGATGTTTTTCTCCTGGAAGAAGTCCCTTGTCCTGCGGGCATTGTGTACTGTAGCGTTGTCCTGTTGAAAAACCCAGTCGTTACCACACAGATAAGGGCCCTCAGTCATGAGGAATGCTCTCTGCAACATCTGGACATAGCCAGCGGCCGTTTGACACCCCTGCACTTCCTGAAGCTACATTGTTCCACTGAAGGAAAAAGCACCCCAGACCATTATGGCGCCCCCTCCACTGTGGCGTGTAGAAAACATTTCGGGTGGGATCTGCTTGTCATGCCAGTAATGTTGGAAACCATCAGGACCATCAAGGTTACATTTTTTTCTCATCAGAGAATAAAACTTTCTTCCACCTTTTGAATGTCCCATGTTTGGTGCTCTTGCAAAGTCCAAACGAACAGTTCTGTGGCGTTCGAAGAGACGAGGTCTTTAAAGACGTTTTTTGTTTTTGAAGCCCTTCAGTCTCAGATGCCGTCTGATGGTTATGGGGCTGCAGTCAGCACCAGTAAGGGCCTTAATTTGGGTCGAGGATCGTCCAGTGTCATGACCGACAGCCAATTGGATCCTCCGGCTCAATGCTGATGAATATTTTTGGGGTCTTCCACTTGACTTTTTTGTTCCATAACCCTCAGAATCATTTAAGAAATTCCAAATGACTGTCTAACTGCGTTCCACCTCAGCAGCGATGGCGCACTGTGAGACCCTGCTTATGCAGTTCAACAACCCGCCCACGTTCAAAAAGTGAGTTTTTTTATTTTTGCCTTTGCCATCACAAAGTTTGACTACCTGACAGAAAATTACAATGAATCCACATCTTTGCACAGATTTGGCCTTTTAACCGCCTCCAGACCGCCTAACGCAGGATCACGGTCCGGAGGCGGCTGTCTCAGGCAGAGTCACGCATCTACGTGTCATCTCGCGAGACGCGAAATTTCCTGTGAACGCGCGCACGTTCACAGGAACTGTAGGTAAGCGAGTGGATCTACAGCCTGCCGGAGACGATCGTTCGCTGGCAGGCTGTAGATGTGATTTTTTTTTTTTAACCCCTAACAGGTATATTAGACGCTGTTTTGATAACAGCGTCTAATATACCTGCTACCTGGTCCTCTGGTGGTCCCTTTTGCTTGGATCGACCACCAGAGGACACAGGCAGCTCTGTAATAAGTAGCACCAAGCACCACACTACACTACACCCCCCCTGTCACTTATTAACCCCTGATCACCCCATATAGACTCCCTGATCACCCCCTTGTCATTGATCACCCCCCTGTAAGGCTCCATTCAGACATCCGTATGTGTTTTACGGATCCATGGATCGGATCCGCAAAACACATACGGACGTCTGAATGGAGCCTTACAGGGGGGTGATCACCCCATATAGACTCCCTGATCACCCCCTGTCATTGATCACCCCCCTGTAAGGCTCCATTCAGACGTCCGTATGTGTTTTACGGATCCATGGATCGGATCCGCAAAACACATACGGACATCTGAATGGCGCCTTAAAGGGTGGTGATCAATGACAGGTGGGTGATCACCCCATATAGACTCCCTGATCACCCCGAATCCTCAAAACACATACGGATGTCTGAATAGAGCCTTACAGGGGGGTGATCAATGACAGGGGGGTGATCACCCCATATAGACTCCCTGATCACCCCCCTGTCATTGATCACCCCCCTGTCATTGATCATCCCCCTGTCATTGATCATCCCCCTGTAAGGCTCCATTCAGACGTCCGTATGTGTTTTATGGATCCATGGATCGGATCCGCAAAACACATACGGACATCTGAATGGCGCCTTAAAGGGTGGTGATCAATGACAGGTGGGTGATCACCCCATATAGACTCCCTGATCACCCCGAATCCTCAAAACACATACGGATGTCTGAATAGAGCCTTACAGGGGGGTGATCAATCACAGGGGGGTGATCACCCCATATAGACTCCCTGATCACCCCCCTGTCATTGATCACCCCCCTGTCATTGATCATCCCCCTGTAAGGCTCCATTCAGACGTCCGTATGTGTTTTATGGATCCATGGATCGGATCCGCAAAACACATACGGACATCTGAATGGCGCCTTAAAGGGTGGTGATCAATGACAGGTGGGTGATCACCCCATATAGACTCCCTGATCACCCCGAATCCTCAAAACACATACGGACGTCTGAATGGCGCCTTGCAGGGTGGTGATCAATGACAGGGAGGTGATCACCCCATATAGACTCCCTGATCACCCCCCTGTAAGGCTCTATTCAGACGTCCGTATGTTTTTTGTGGATCCGCAAAACACTGACACCACGGATCCGCAAAACACATACGGACGTCTGAATGGAGCCTGACAGGGTGGTGATCACCCCATTTAGACTCCCTGATCACCCCCCTGTCATTGATCACCCCCCTGTAAGGCTCCATTCAGACATTTTTTTTGGGCACAAGTTAGCGCAAATTTAATTTAATTTTTTGTAAGAAAAAACAAAAAAACAAACAAAAAAATAAATAAAATTTCCGCTAACTTGTGCCAACAAAAATGTCTGAATGGAGCCTTACAGGGGGGTGATCAATGACAGGGGGGTGATCAGGGAGTCTAAATGGGGTGATCACCACCCTGTCAGGCTCCATTCAGAAAAAAAAATTGGCACAAGTTAGCGGAAATGTAATTTAATTTTTTGTTTTTTGTTTTTTTCTTACAAAGTCTCATATTCCACTAACAAGAATAAATCTCACATGAACTCGCCATACCCCTCATGGAATCCAAATGTGTAAAGTTTTTTCGACATTTATATTCCAGACTTCTTCTAACGCTTTAGGACCCCTAAAATGCCAGGGCAGTATAAATACCCCACATGTGACCCCATTTCGGAAAGAAGACACCGCACAAGGTATTCGCTGAGGGGCATATTGAGTTCATGAAAGATTGAACTTTTTGTCCCAAGTTAGCGGAAAGGGAGACTTTGTGAGAAAAAAAAATAAAAAATATTTACGCTAACTTGTGCCACCCAAAAAAATATTCTATGAATTCGCCATGCCCCTCATTGAATACCTTAGGGTGTCTTCTTTCAAAAATGGGTCACATGTGGGGTATTTATACTACCCTGGCATTTTAGGGGCCCTAAAGCGTGAGAAGAAGTCTGGGATCCAAATGTCTACAAATGCCCTCCTAAATGGAATTTGGGCCCCTTTGCGCATCTAGGCTGCAAAAAAGTGTCACACATGTGGTATCGCCGTACTTGGGAGAAGTAGGGCAATGTGTTTTGGGTGTCTTTTTACATATACCCATGCTGGGTGAGAGAAATATCACTCTATAATGACAACTTTGTATAAAAAAAATGGGAAAAGTTGACTTTTAGAGAGATATCTCTCTCACCCAGCATGGGTATATGTAAAAAGACACCCAAAACACATTGCCCTACTTCTCCCAAGTACGGCGATACCACATGTGTGACACTTTTTTGCAAAGGGGCCCAAATTCTAAAGAGCACCTTTAGGATTTCACAGGGCATTTTTTACACATTTTGATTTCAAACTACTTCTCACGCATTAGGGCCCCTAAAATGCCTCTCCCTTACTGCTCAGCCTATGCGATAATCCCAATGGTGGATGATCGCATATCCTTGTACCTCGACTATATAACACCTGAACACCCTACAATAGTGAAGGGACACGACCACCGGCTCCCTACACTAGACACGGAGGGAGTCAGGGTCACCTGGGATCCAGCAAACAGAAAATCACAATTGAATGTACAACACTTAACTTGTAGAAGACTGAAAGGATCAGCATGCACACACACTCCAGGAAGCTGTTTAAACCGCACACTAATGCATTATGGGGAGGAATTTAAAGGGATGCAATCAGTCCAACTACATGACAGCTGAGAGAGGCTAACGAGATGAGGTACTGAAAACCAAAAACAAAGAAAACTCAAGGAGGAGGTTCTGAAAGGCTTCTGTCAGAGCTTCTCAGCTGTCTGGTTGTGACAGAACCCCTCCCTCTACGAGAGGACTCCGGCGAGTGGCCTTAATGTCATCACTGGGACCCACATCCTCTCCTCAGGACCATAACCCTCCCAATGAACGAGGTACTGGAGAGAACCGCGGACAAGACGAGAATCCACAATCCTAGAGACCTGAAATTCAAGATTCCCATCAACCATAATCGGAGGAGGAGGCAAAGGCGAGGGTACAATGGGTTTAACATAAGGTTTCAATAAGGACTTATGAAAAACATTATGGATCTTCCAAGTCTGAGGAAGATCAAGACGGAAGGCAACAGGATTGATGACAGACAGGATTTTGTAAGGCCCAATAAACCTAAGACCCAACTTCCAGGAGGGAACCTTCAATTTGATATTCTTGGTAGACAACCACACCAGATCACCAACATTCAGGTCCGGACCAGGCACACGTCTCTTATCTGCCACACGCTTATATCTCTCACTCATGCTCTTTAGATTATCCTGAATCTTTTGCCAAATAGAAGACAAAGACAAGGAGAATCTGTCCTCATCAGGTAAACCAGAAGACCCCTCTCCCGAGAAAGTCCCAAACTGCGGATGAAACCCATATGCACCAAAAAATGGTGACTTATCAGAGGACTCCTGACGACGGTTATTGAAAGCAAACTCAGCAAGGGACAAAAAAGAACACCAATCCTCCTGATTCTCCGCCACAAAACAGCGCAGATATGTCTCCAGATTCTGATTGACGGGCTCTGTCTGGCCATTCGACTGCGGGTGGAAAGCAGAAGAGAATGACAACCGAACCCCCAAGCGAGAACAGAAAGCCTTCCAGAATCTGGAAACAAACTGCGTGCCCCTATCAGAGACTATGTCTGAAGGAATACCATGCAATTTGACAATGTGATCAATAAATGCCTGCACCAGCGTCTTAGCATTGGGCAAACCAGGAAAAGGGATGAAATGCACCATTTTGCTAAAACGGTCCACCACCACCAGAATCACAGTCTTCCCCCGAGGAACGAGGCAGGTCCGTTATGAAGTTCATGGACAGATGTGTCCAAGGACGGGAAGGAATGGGTAAGGGAAGGAGAGGACCTGATGGCCGTGAATGAGGGACTTTGGCACAAGCGCAAGTCTCGCAGGCTGCCACAAAACCCTCAACCGACTTACGAAGCGCAGGCCACCAGAATCTCAGAGCGATGAGATCCACTGTGGCTCTTGCCCCCGGGTGCCCAGCAAGGACCGTATTGTGGTGTTCCTTAAAAATCTAGCGTCTTAAAGCGAGAGGCACAAACAACCTCCCAGGAGGACAAAGATCAGGAGCCTCTGACTGGGCTGCCTGCACCTCTGCCTCTAATTCAGGAAAAAGAGCAGAGACCACCACACCTTCAGCCAAAATGGGACCTGGGTCTTCAAAATTCCCACCTCCTGGAAAACAACGTGACAGGGCATCTGCATTCACATTCTTAACCCCAGGGCGGAACGTGACAACAAAATTAAACCTTGAAAAGAACAAAGACGATCTGGCCTGTCTCGGGTTCAGACGCTTGACTGACTCCAAGTAGGCCAGATTTTTATGGTCAGTAAACATGGTAATAGGGTGTCTGGCTCCCTCTAGCCAATGGCGCCATTCCTCAAAAGCCAACTTGATGGCCAACAATTCCCTATCTCCCACATCGTAATTTCTCTCTGTGGAGGAGAGTTTCTTAGAGAAAAAGGCACACGGTCGCCATTTGGCAGGAGAGGAACCCTGAGACAAGACCGCACCCACACCCACCTCAGAAGCATCAACCTCAACTATGAAGGGTAGAGAAATATCAGGTTGTACCAAGATGGGAGCGGAAGCAAAACTCTCCTTGATATTAGAAAAGGCCTTACGCGCCTCTACCGACCAGGAAGAAAAATCTACCCCCTTTCTGGTCATATCAGTGAGTGGTTTATCAATAGAGGAATAATTCAAAATAAACTTCCTGTAATAATTGGCAAAGCCTAAAAAACGCATCAGCGCCTTCTGATTCTCAGCAAGCTCCCACTCAAGCACAGCGCGGACCTTCTCGGGGTCCATGCGAAAACCAGAAGCGGAGAGAAGAAACCCCAGAAATTGAATTTCTGGAACCGCAAACACACATTTTTCCAGTTTCGTGTATCATTTATTCTCCCACAGGATGAGCAAGACCTGACGTAAGTGTTCCTTATGAGTTTTGAAATCGGGAGAAAAAATCAAAATGTCATCCAAATACACTAATACAAATTTTCCCATTAAATGATAAAAAATGCTGTTCACTAAATGCTGAAAAACGGCTGGGGCATTCATCAAACCAAAAAGCATAACCAAATTCTCAAAATGGCCCTCAGGGGTATTGAAGGCCGTCTTCTATTCGTCTTTCTCGTACCATGACCAGGTTGTATGCCCCTCTTAGATCTAACTTGGAAAAGACTTTAGCCCCAACAATCTGGTTAAACAGGTCCGGGATCAGAGGAAGCAGATAAGGGTCACGAATAGTGATACTGTTCAGCTCCCTGAAATCCAGACAAGGTCTTAAAGAACCATCTTTTTTCTTAACAAAGAAAAAAACAGCGGCAACAGGTGACTTTGAGGGTCGTATGTGTCCTTTTCTCAGACTCTCCGAGATATAAGCACGCATAGCGACCCTTTCAGGTTGGGAGAGGTAGTATAAACGAGATTTAGGCAGCTTGGCGCCTGGGATGAGATTAATAGGGCAATCATACTCCCTGTGAGGGGGCAAATCCTGCACTCCACTCTCAGAGAAGACATCTGAAAATTCAGAGAGAAAAGGCGGTACAGTCTTAGTAGAAACCTCTGAAACAGATGTCGTGAGGCAATTCTCTCTGCAAAAGTCACTCCAACCATTTATTTGCCTCGCTTGCCAATCAATGGTGGGGTTATGTTTAGTGAGCCAGGGTAGCCCCAACACAAGAGGAGTAGGTAATCCGCTAAGGACGAAACATGACACATCCTCAACATGAGCATCACTCACAATTAAACGAATATTGTGAACTATGCCCTTTAATAATTTCTGAGAAAGTGGAGCGGAATCAATAGCAAAAACAGGAATATCCTTTCCCAAAGTGCACACCTGGAAACCATGAGTTATCGCAAAATGATTATCAATGAGATTGACTATCTACAAAAATCTCACAAAAAAAGGCAGGACAAAACGGGAACTACAAGCAAATGGAAAACTTTCAATTTCCGCCTCAACCCTGCCAATAGTAACAGATGGAACATTTTTAAAAGATTTTTTCCTTTTTGTTTCTTGGCGGTTTATAATGTCACGGAAGGTGTACAGGAAACAAGACAATGCAAAATGAATATATGACTCACTGGATCCAAAACTAAGGAACAAAAAGGGAGACCCCTGCATCAGACCTGGCTCTCTCCCTTACTGCTCAGCCTATGCGATAATCCCAATGGTGGATGATCGCATATCCTCGTACCTCGACTATATAACACCTGAACACCCTACAATAGTGAAGGGACACGACCACCGGCTCCCTACACTAGACATGGAGGGAGTCAGGGTCACCTGGGATCCAGCAAACAGAAAATCACAAATGAATGTACAACACTTAACTTGTAGAAGACTGAAAGGATCAGCATGCACACACACTCCAGGAAGCTGTTTAAACCGCACACTAATGCATTATGGTGAGGAATTTAAAGGGATGCAATCAGTCCAACTACATGACAGCTGAGAGAGGCTAACCAGATGAGGAACTGAACACCAAAAACAAAGAAAACTCAAGGAGGAGGTTCTGAAAGGCTTCTGTCAGAGCTTCTCAGCTGCCTGGTTGTGACAGCCCATCAGCGAATACATTAGGGTGTCTACTTTCCGAAATGGGGTCATTTGTGGGTTTTTTCTACTGTCTGGGCATTGTAGAACCTCTGGAAACATGACAGGTGCTCAGAAAGTCAGAGCTGCTTCAAAAAGTGGAAATTCACATTTTTGTACCATAGTTTGTAAACGCTATAACTTTTACCCAAACCATTTTTTTTGTTACCTAAACATATTTTTTTTATCAAAGACATGTAGAACAATAAATTTAGAGAAAAATTTATATAGAAATGTTGTTTTCTTAAAAATAATTACAACTGAAGGTGAAAAATGTCATTTTTTTGCTAAAATTTCGGTAAATTTCGATTAATAACAAAAAAAAATGTCAGCAGCAATGAAATACCACCAAATGAAAGCTCTATTAGTGAGAAGAAAAGAAGGTAAAATTCATTTATGTGGTAAGTTGCATGACCGAGCAATAAACGGTGAAAGTAGTGTAGTGCAGAATTGTAAAAAGTGGTCTGGTCATTAAGGGTGTTTAAGCTAGGGGAGCTGAGGTGGTTAAAGGCATGTGGTCCTAAAATTTGGATCAGCTGAAAAACAGCCTGTTTCAGTTTAATCGTTATTTTCAATTAATTGAATGCTCAAAGTTTTGTCTCACTCTCATTTCTTCTTGTTGCATATTGAAGCTCTACTTGGAACCTTGTTAAGATCCAACAATGTAAAATATTGTTGTTTTTTTTGCCATTTTTCAAGTGGTCTTAAACTTTTGATCAGGACTGTATAATTAGGGCATATTGAATCTGAATTGAGCGTTTCTCAGTTTAATGGCTCAAAAGAGACCTTTCCTCTTTCAAAGGGGTTGACCAGTTACTATACAGTCTTTACAAATGTCTCAGAAACCGAAATATAGCCGACGCAATGATAGAATATATTCCTTAGTAATACTGCCCTGTTTTCTCACATTGGAAAGCCATGACCCTCTGGTTCAGCAAAGTCTTCTTCTCTGATTGCACATCCCTCTGGTCTGTAATATGGTAGGAAATAGATGGTCATGTAAGGTGACACATTCATTACTAGCCTGGGTTGAACACCCGGCATATCTGCTACTTTCTTGGATGTCAGGGGCCCAAGTAAGAGCCAATGAACTAAGTGCTGCGGAATATGTCAGTGCTATATAATAGTAAAATATATAGATAATAAATCACTTCCCATTCCCAGTACCAGGGACGCCATTGATGCCCTCCACCCAACATCATTGCGCCTACTGTCATAGAAGGTCTTATCCACTCCTCGGCACCATATCCTCTCCAGACATGCAGCACAGTATGTACCATGTTCAGACAATGCTGCCCACAGCTCTTACCCGCTGCTTTCCCAGCTCCTGAGCTTGTAACGCCTTTCTGTGGCCTGGTCACAAAGAAGCTGTGAGAGCAAGTCATACAGTGCTGTAAGCGTGGGAGGATATGGTACCTTCCAATGCCTGAGACAATTGCTTTCTATGGGGGGAGGGCGATACTGGATATGATACTGGGAGGTGGGTAATTCATACTGGGGATGCTGGGAAGAATAGATAATACCAGGGGAGTGACATAATACTGTGGATGATACTGGGGGAGGGGAGAGATGATATTGCAGTGGGAATAATATTGGGGGGATGATATTATGGGGGAGAAATATTACTGGAAGGGCAGACAAAACACTGGGGGGTGAGATAATACTGTGAGGAGAGGTAAGATGATACTGGGTGAAGCAGATAATATTGGAGAAGAGTTAATTTATGGGTTAGAAAGATAATACAAAGGAGAGAGGTAATTATTGGGGGAGTCAGAAGGCAGGAGTGATGATACCTGAGGGTGGGGAGACAGAGGATATCTGGGAGAGCAGAGAGATGTGATAGTTGCAGAGCGTGACATGATACCTGATTGTATTTAACCATATTTTATTTCCCTCTAAATAAGAATATCAAGGATGAGAAACTTGGTGTAGTTTCTACTGAAATGGAGATCCAAAAGTTCCTAAACGATGAAGACTGGGATCCCGATAAACTGCAAATTATTCTTCAAAATGTTGACTTTATCAAAGATAAAGGAGTTGATTTCTCGACTTTGTTTCTGGTAAGTTATCACATCTCACGTTAAGATTTTATAAAAGCTTAATGAGGACACTTCAGCCTTTTGGTTTGTAAGTTTTCATCAATTGCAGGAAAATTGAAGTGTTATTAGTAACAAATAAAAAGGATGGCTCCAAATAAAGCTGTTTCACCAATGGGTGTGGCCTCTACCGTTTCCCAACATTGTCTGAGCAACTTTAGACCGGTATATGGAAACTACAAATAGTACAATAACTCCCCCTGCCAATTTCTGTAATCCCACTTGTGGATTGCAGGGGTGAGAGATGGTGGAGCTGACTGTAGAATAAGCAAACTGGTCTAGGTCCAGTAAGGAGCCATATAGAGACCATGGTCCTTCCCAGTTCCCACTTCATGTTGGCCATGGAGTTTTGTTGGGGATGGGTAAAGCAAAAGAAATTGTGTGCTATGTGGCTGATGACAGGGAGGGGCGGGGGAGAAAGTATTGTGATACAAAAAATAGTGAGCTCTCAGATGGGAAATGAGGCCTAGATGGGAGGCGGTATTGTGGGACTTCTATGAGGAGGATGACCTCCAGACTTTTCAATGGGAGTGCAAGATTATTTGAATATGTCAGCAGATTTATACCTATGAAACTGGCTGACCTGTTGCATGCATCCTAGGCAGCTGAAGACTTCTGTGTTGGTTGGCACCTCAGCCAGCTATGAGGCTTATTAAGACCGGCATCTAAAACACTGGTCTTAATAAATTAGCCCCTTTTTGTCTTCCAATTTTAGTAACAAATTAAATCCTAGCAAAGATAAAATAGAAATGTATTCTTAACACTGCCTTCTCTTACAAGATAAAGGTCTAGAAGCAACAACATCTTTAACCACGTGCTACAGAGTGGAATAACAACAAACCTCTGTTCATCATTGTAACGGAATGCCTGACACTCCGACTGGGCACCTTCCCCTGACGGATGTTCCTAGCGCTTCCCGAGGGCTCCAAGCACTCCACCGGACACCATAACTACCACAGACCCCACGAACCGCCGCAAGTTGGCTGGGGTCTCTCCGTCCTCCACCCACGCAAAGGAATTTCTTGTATACAGTTTTCCCCACAAGGCTACCACCCACGTGGAGCACAGGACACAAAGTCACAACAGCCATTCAACACAGATTGTATATTTAGACACTCCAGGCTAATGTACACAACCCCCCCCCCCCCCCCCCCTCCCCTTCTGCCTGTGATACAATGGGCATTTTCTGTGATGCAATCAACAAATACAATAGGCTTTGCCTGTGATACAGTTAACTTAATCACTCGCAGGCAGAAAACACACATTTTTTCCCCACATCTTTTTACCACAGAAAACACCCCAATACACCATTTATCCCCATAAATGTCATATCCCTTGATGGCTTTGATCTCGGTGAACAACCTATCCAAAAATCACCCAGATCGGTCCAAGAATTTCCTGAAAGTTGTATTGTTCCCCTACTGTGCACATGGTCCTATGCCCAAAATAGTTCCATAAACTCGACGGCAAAACACTGCTGGACAATTTAAGATGGCCGCCGCCACATGTTTGAATCTGTTCCAGTTTAAAGTCCAAGGGGAAGAAACAGTGCCTTTAAAATCTAATATGCCCAAATAGTGCCCCAGGGGCCATAGTCACAGGGCGAGAGGCTGGCAAGCAGGCCTCTCCAACTCCCAGTGACAAAGGTGCTTTATTCACAGCTCTTCTGTTAGAAGGGGGTCGATCGGTATTAACATCTCCTCCACTACCCCCAGGACTCGGTTGAGCAGCTGCTGCTGGAGAGGGGGACCGGTTGTCCCCTCTCTCTAACGTACATGGCCGCTGGGGAATGGGACCAGTAGTCTCCACTCCCTGTAGGATACACTGACGCTGGGGAGAGAGACCGACTGCCTCCTCTACCTGTGATGCTGGCTGCCGCTGGGGAGAGAGACCGGTTGTCTCTTCTCCCTTTACAACACACTGGCGCTGGGGAGTCAGACTGACTGTCTGGACTCCGGGTAACACTGCTTGGGGATTAACAGCCTGCTGCTGCTGGGACGAGGAACTGACCATCTCCTCTCCCTGAAATCCTGTCTGCCGCTGGGGAGAGAGACAGATTGTCATCTTTCTTTAAGGTAAGCTTCCGCTGGGGAGTCAGACCAACTGTCTGGACCTCGAGTAACACTGGCTGTAGTTGGTATCTGGGCCGACTGCCAAGCATCCCTGTAGGGCCAGTAGAGAGACTTTGGTCCCATCTCTACTTGCCGTCGGGAGGTCTTCCCAGAACCAGACGATGAAGTTCCCTACTTTGGGAGCTGGTAGGGAAGCAGGGGGTATCGCCGCCCAGTCTTCCGAGTTGTAGGATGGCAGGTCTGGCTCTGCTTGTCGGGTAGGTTGGGGCTGAACGGAGATTAGCAGGTGTTGGTAGGTCTTTTCCAGCTCCCACTCCCTTGTTTCCGGTTAGGTAATGTCTTTGCTCACCTCCTATCCGTCAGCATCAACATGCATGCCCACCCGGTAGTTGCAGATGTCCCAAAACCTAGACTCCTCCATACCGCTGAGTTCAATGTCCTTCTCCAAGGCCTCCTATAGTAACCCAGTGCCATCATAATACCTTCACTTCGGGTAACTCTTGCTCGGCCGTCCAGGGGGTATGTTGAATGACATGCCACCTTAGGGCCTGGTAAGCATCCTCTAGTCAAAGCTCCTTTCATACCAGGCTCTGGAGCTCTGGTACCCACTTGTCCAGGGGCTGATCTCCCAAGAGACCCATCCGCATCGCCACACGCTTCTGTAGCTGCTGCTCATAACTGGGAAGACTCTCACCTAGCCGCCGCTGGGCATTTTACCAGACTTCCTTTCTGTCTGCTTCCTGTAGTCCGCTGCTGCCTCCTCCGCCTCGTCATGGAATGCTGTCTGAAGATTAGCCGATTCCATCCTGCTGTAGTCAGGGGCGCTGTACGGATACTAGCGTTGCCCTCAATAAACTCCACACGTTACTGGTGTCTCCGAGCTGCTTCTCCTCGCAGTAGGACACTATCCCACTGCTGCCACCACTGTAACGAAACTCCTGGCACCCCGACTGGGCACCTTTCGCTGACTGATGCTCCTAGTGCTTCCCAAGGGCTCCAAGCAGTCCACCGGACACCATAACCAGGGCCGGTGCAAGGATTTTTGTCAACACAAGCGAATGTACATTTTGGCGCCCCCCCCCCCCCCCTCCCCCATCATTTCACATTTCTGCCCCCCCCATCATTTCAAATTTTTGCCCCTCATGATTCATGTCCATTTCTTGCCCCCCCCATCATTTCACATTTCTGCCCCTCATAATTCATATCCATTTCTTGCCCCCCCATCATTTCACATTTCTGCCCCTCATGATTCATATCCCCCCATGTGCCAATATCATAGTGCCATCCTCTCCCCCCAGTATAAAGTGCCTCTCTCCTCCCCCCTCCATGTGCCAGTATCATGGTGCCAATAGCCCCCTACCCCATGGCAGTAAAGTAACAGTCCGGTATTTAAAAAAAAAAAAAAAAAACTTTTATACTTACCTCCATGTCAGTGATGCGACGCGCCTCTAGTGTTGAAGATTTGGTGCTCGTGTTCTTAATTAGCCTGTCTTTCATAAAAGTTCATGATGGGATTCGAACCCATGACCTTCTGTATCAGAGGCAAAGCACTCGCCCACACAACTATGAAAGCTGTACAGCCTGTTACTTAAAAAATATATATAAGACTTCTACTGTAGAGAACTTTGATACCTAAGGTATAACCATACACATGACAGTTGCCCCAACACACCCAGCTCTGCTACATCCATACACAGTGTGCTGGGGCAGCTGTCATGTGTATGTACACTAGGTATCAGTTATCTACAGTAGAAGTCTTTTTAAGTAATTGGCTATACAGCTGTCAGTTCGAGCTGGAGTTCGAATCCCAGGAGAAACTTTTCTGAAAGACATGCTAAATTAGATTTAAATACACCAGGGTCTCGTAGCTCAGAGTGTGTGTGCTGCCTCAATCCTGTCAGCTGCGTGCCGCTCTGTGACTGAGGGCGGGGTTCGGCCGGGCTGCTCGGCAAACCTGAGCCTCAGCGAGGTAAATGTAAGTTAATTGTTTTCCGCCCCAGCGCCACCCCCCTTCTCTGCGCCCTCAAGCAGCCGCTTGGGCTGCCTTATGATAGAGCCGGCCCTAACTATAACCACCACAGACCCCACAAACCGCCGCAGCTTGGTTGAGGTCTCGCCGTCCTCCACCCACACTGGACCCACGACCGGGCTTCAGCTTCCAGTGAACCTCTCCTAAATCCAGAGCAGGAACCAGGAAAAGCTCTTACAAGAGCTTATACTCAGGGGTGTATTGTGATATAGCAATCCCCAAGAGTGTCTTTATGCCATCCCCCAAACATGGACCAAGACTTCATGAAGGGGTAAAGCAGGACTGTTTAATGAGCACAAAGGAATTTCTTATATACAGTTTTCCCCACAAGGCTACCACCCACGTGGAGCACAGGACAGTCACAACAGCCAATCAACATAGATTGTATAGTTACACACTCCCAGCTAATGTACACAACCCCCCCCTGAGACGCAATAAAAAAATACAATGGGCTCTGTCTGTGATACAATTACCAAACACCGTTAACTTAATCACTCACAGGCAGGAAACACACATTTTTCTCCAACCACAGAAAACACCCCAAAACACCACTTATCCTCATAAAAGTCATATCCCCTGATAGCCTCGATCAGGGTGAACAACTTTCCCAAAAATCACCCAGATCGGTTCAGGGGTTCTGGAATTTCCTGGAAGTCTTATTTTTGCCCCACCGTTCACATGGTCCCATGCCCAAAATAGTTCTATACACTTGACGGCAAAACACTGCTGGAGAATTTAAGATGACTGCCGCCACATGTTTGAATCTGTTCCAGTTAAAAGTCCAAGGGGCAGAAACTGTGCCTTTAAAATCCAATATGCCCAAATAGTGTCCCAGGGGCCATAGTCGCAGGGCAAGAGGCTGGCAAGCAGGCCTCTCCAACTCCCTGTGATGAAGGTGCTTTCATCACAGTCAGCTTCCTGTAAATAGTTTAATGCAGTCCATGTGAGCACATTTTAAAGACAAGCCCAGACACTTTCAGCAACTTCTTCACACTAAATAATTTTTATTTATTTTTTTGTGTTTCTTAAATTTTTTCCCCACTTTATATTTTTTAGACTTGTGCTATCTGCTGTGCCTTAACATGGATAATGAACAGATTTTGGACAAGACCAGATCAAGTAAGCTTCGCATTACATATTTTATTAAGATGGCTAGATCAGTCTAAAAAGGCCAAGCTTAAGGGTCTAAAATATCACATGTATTTTAAAATATTCAGACTAGCATATTTTTTAGTTTATATTTTTTTAATTTTTTACAGTGTTCATCTGATGGGTTAGGTCATGTGATATGTTTATAGAGCTGGTCGATATGAACGTGGCAATACCTAATATCGTGGCAATACCTAATATTTTTATCAATTTTTTTTACTTTTATTTGGGGGAAAAAATTTTTACTTGAAATTGGGAGAAAACTATTTTTTTCAACTTTTTTTTTCACTTTATTTTTTGTCCCACTTTAGGACTTGAACTTTTGGGGGTCTAATCCTTTGCAATGCATTCCAATACTTCTGTATTGGAATGCATTGGCTGTATGAGTAGACATCGCGCTGCCTTCCATTCCATCAGGTCCCCCCACAGCCGCATGGGGACCCGATGGCACCGCCAAACGCCACCAACGCAAACCGCCTGAATTGACGGGACCCCCCCGGGCATTTAGCCGAAGTGCCTGCTCAATAATTTGACAAGGCACCGGCTTCCGATCAACGCTCGCTGCGCGGCGGTGATCCGAAATACACAAGGCGTACAAGTACGCCCTGTGTCCTTAAGTACCAGGATATAAGGGCGTACCTGTACGCCCTATGTCCTGAAGAGGTTAAGAAAACAAGTAGGTAGAGTACAGACGGAAAAGGAGGTAGAGAATGTGAGGCGCCAAGGAGTACCAAAGTAGAGACCAAGACTGAAGCCAATGTCAGAAGGCTGCTCACACTACAGGGCTCTGACTAGCAGACCATGGTTAATGAGTGAGAAGACAAAAACTATCATTGGGGCGCCAGATGACAGATAATGGTACGGATAACCAATCTAAGGGTGATTAATCCCGGAATGGATATTATAATAAAATAAAAATATGGTGTTATTACAACTGATTCTATGAGTGCACGTACTCAATAGAGACAATAATATATAGAGAGCAATGTTGCTTACACAAAATTGTGCTCTAAATAATGAAAGCGTGCATCCATACGGATTTTTACTCACTTCACCGGCGGGTGGAGTGCAAGATAAAGCACAAGACACTTGACATCATAGAACCCCCCCTCGCCGAGATCGCCTGTAGAATGTTAGGTATCCTCGAGGTCCTTCAGATAAATGACCCGGTGGCCTCCAATAATTAAGCAAAGTTCCTTTAATAACTGAATCAGCTCAACGCGTTTCGGGGTTATTATAAACCCCTTCTTCAGGAGGAATAGAATAACATACAACATACAGGGGTTAATATACATCAAAATAGGTTTAAACTTCAAAAAGGGTGCTAAAAAGTGTACACATTATGTCACTTCCGATGCCGAAAGTGATGCGTTCCACCGTGGAACGCATTTATTCTATTAGATATCGTGGTTGTAAATATTATAGAAGGGCTAGTTGATGTTGCCCATAGCCTACTGCTTACCATCTGGAAGAGGCAGGAGAAAAGTACAGAGAGGACAAGTGCATCTAGGTTGCGCTCCACGGATGCGGCCCCGCACCGGAAGTGAGCTCACTTCCGGCCCGTGGACCGCATAACTGGAATGCATCCGAGGCGATTAAGAATCCTATAGAGGCATGGAGCACACATGCGGGTCAACAGCTCTCCTAGGCAGAATATATGTATAGAGCACAATGTATTAAATATAAATTACATGTTTTTGGGGAAATATATTTGCAACTCTATCTACATAGCAAATTATAGGGGAATTTAAAAAGACTACAACGGATATGCAAAAAGGGGGAAATTCACAGGACCAACATATACAGTACAGACCAAAAGTTTGGACACACCTTCTTATTCAAAGAGTTTTCTTTATTTATTTTCATAACTATGAAAATTGTAGATTCACACTGAAGGCATCAAAACTATGAATTAACACATGTGGATATACTTATCAAAAACTTATGAAACAACTAAAAATATGTCATATTCTAGGTTCTTCAAAGTAGCCACCTTTTGCTTTCATTACTGCTTTGCACACTGTTGACATTCTCTTGATGAGCTTCAAGAGGTAGTCACCTGAAATGGTTTTCACTTCACAGGTGTGCCCTGTCAGGTTTAATAAGTGCGATTTCTTGCCTTATAAATGGGGTTGGGACCATCAGTTGCGTTGTGGAGAAGTCAGGTGGATACACAGCTGATAGTCCTACTGAATAGACTGTTAGAATTTGTATTATGGCAAGAAAAAAGCAGCTAAGTAAAGAAAAACGAGTGGCCATTATTACTTTAAGAAATGAAGGTCAGTCAGTCAGAAAAATTGGGAAAACTTTGAAAGTGTCCCAAAGTGCAGTCACAAAAACCATCAAGCGCTACAAAGAAACTGGCTCACATGCAGACCGCCCCAGGAAACGAAGACCAAGAGTCACCTCTGCTGCGGAGGACAAGTTCATCCGAGTCACCAGTTTCAGAAATCGCAGGTTAACAGCAGCTCACATTAGAGACCAGGTCAATGCCACACAGAGTTCTAGCAGCAGACACATCTCTAGAACAACTGTTAAGAGGAGACTGTGTGAATCAGGTCTTCATGGTAGAATATCTGCTACGAAACCACTGCTAAGGACAGGCAACAAGCAGAAGAATCTTGTTTGGGCTAAAGAACACAAGGAATGGACATTAGACCAGTGGAAATTTGTGCTTTGGTCTGATGAGTCCAAATTTGAGATCTTTGGTTCCAACCACCGTGTCTTTGTGCGACGCAAAAAAGGTGAACGGATGGACTCTACATGCCTGGTTCCCACCGTGAAGCATGGAGAAGGAGGTGTGATGGTGTGGGGGTGCTTTGCTGGTGACACTGTTGGGGATTTATTCAAAATTGAAGGCCTACTGAACCAGCATGGCTACCACAGCATCTTGCAGCGGCATGCTATTCCATCCGGTTTGCGTTTAGTTGGACCATCATTTATTTTTCAACAGGACAATGACCCCAAACACACCTCCAGGCTGTGTAAGGGCTATTTGACCATGAAGGAGAGTGATGGGGTGCTGCGCCAGATGACCTGGCCTCCACAGTCACCGGACCTGAACCCAATCGAGATGGTTTGGGGTGAGCTGGACCGCAGAGTGAAGTCAAAAGGGCCAACAAGTGCTAAGCATCTCTGGGAACTCCTTCAAGACTGTTGGAAGACCATTTCAGGTGACTACCTCTTGAAGCTCATCAAGAGAATGCCAAGAGTGTGCAAAGCAGTAATCAAAAGCAAAAGGTGGCTACTTTGAAGAACCTAGAATATGACATTTTCAGTTGTTTCACACTTTTTTGTTATGTATATAATTCCACATGTGTTAATTCATAGTTTTGTGACGGATCACCTGACCACCGGGAGCTACCCGAGCGGAGGCGGCACACCTGAGCGGGAGTGGCAGGCACAGCCATCACCGTGAAGTGAACCATCCATACACATACAGACTATGTCAATACTAAGTGCCTAATGCACACACATAGGGGGCCTGCAAGGACTGGCCAGCCATATTCTGTCAAAGGTCCCGCAGTCGAGGGAACATGTATGGTGCTGAGTCTCATCCCGTCTGTGTCGCCATGCATCCAATACATGTCAAAAAAATACAAACACTTTCAAATCAAATCTCGCTAATCGCCATTATGGTCCTGCGTACTGTCTAGTTCTGGACGCCGACTGAGTCCTGCTGTCTCCAGCTACATGTGAGAGTTCCATATTAAATTAATTATTTCTTTTTAATCAACACGATTATGCACACCTGAAAGGGAATACCAATTTATGATATGCACTGTAAATTGATGGTTAATATTTTTGGCACATAGCACTTTTTTGACATATGATCCTTTTTAATACAGTATAATCATGTACACTCGAGATTTATTGTTTTTATCAATGTTTTTGTAGAAATGTATGTATACCGTATTTTTCGCCCTATAAGACGCACCGGCCCATAAGACGCACCTATGTTTTTGGGGAGGAAAATAAGAAAAAATATGTTTTTAACCAAAATGTGTGCTTTTGGTGGGTTTGGAACTAATGGTGGTCTGTGGATGGCACTGTTACGGGGGGATCTGTGGATGACGGACACTGTTACGGGGGGATCTGTGGATGACGGACACTGTTACGGGGGGATCTGTGGATGACGGACACTGTTACGGGGGGATCTATGGATGACGGACACTGTTACGGGCGGGTTCTGTGGATGACGGACACTGTTACGGGGGGGATCTGTGGATGACGGACACTGTTACAGGGGGAATCTGTGGCTGGCACTGTTATATATGTGCCATCCACAGACCCCCTACCCCATAACAGTGCCATCCACAGACCCCCCCCCCCAGTCCATAACAGTGCCATCCACAGACCCCCACCCCTTAACTGTGCCATCCACGGATGTTATCCACAGATCCTCCGCCGCTCCAGTATACAAATATATAAAATTCTTATTCAATTAAAAGTGATTACACATGCCCCCTCACTCCTGTTAGTACCGTACATCCTAACAGCTTTAGTAGAATGCCAGAAGGCAGGCCAGACGGCCGGCGTGTCACTCACTGACGTCACTTGCCTGCGCCGCCTGCTTCATTCATAAAGTAGGCGGCGCAGGCACATGACATCAGGGAGTTATGCTGCCGCCCGCCTGCCTGCCGGCATACTACTGAAGCTGTTAGGATGTACGGTACTAATAGGAGTAAGGGAGCATGTGTAATCACTTTTAATTGAATAAGACATTTTATATTTGTGCAGCACTGGAGCGGTGGGGCGGGGCTATAGTACAGTGACTGCGCCGCCCCGCCGCAATTGTTGGCCCACAGCTCCTCCTCCCAGTCCCTCCCCCGCTCGCTCGTACATTGCAGACTGCGATGTTAAACTGTCAGCATTCGCCCCATAAGACGCAGGGGCATTTTCCCCCCATTTTTCTGGGGGAGAAAAAGTGTGTCTTATGGGGCAAAAAATACGGTAGTCATGTAATCACCTTTGTTAATTATGTACGCTATATAAGCACTTGATTCTGCACTTTGGATTATGACTTGACAAAGGCTCCATGGAGTGAGCTGAAACGTTGCTGATAATAAATATAACATAGATATGTAAAATATATATGGAATATAAAATATATATATCATATCTACAACCACACACACATAGAATTATCATGCCAGTTGCAGTAATATCTCCATAGTTTCAACTATAAAGCTATGGACTACCCTCCAAGTTGTAGCTAATCCCTGGTGTGCTTTTAAATTTTGTTGTAAAGGACGCAGATTATTGACAAGATACATCCAGGATATCGAGAATTTTAATAGTGACTGTATTCCAAACTCTCCTTTAGGCCAAAGGGGGAAAGTGAATTGAACCAATAAATCCAGTACATTTCTCGTCAGCACAGCTGGGAAATCTATGGGGGTTAGTATTAATCATGTGTTGTCACCAGCATGTGCGTCAGAGAAATATCCAGACAGTCCATGTTTGAGGTACTGTCGTTGGATGTTAGAGCTTTGGTTGTTAAGCCTTTCCCTTAGGCCCCTTTCACACGGGCGAGTATTCCGCGGAATCCCGACCCATTCATTTCTATGGGGCTGTTCACATGAGCGGTGATTTTCACACATCACTGTGCGTTTGCGTGAAAATCGCAGCATGCTCTATTTTGTGCGTTTTTCACGTAATGCAGGCCCCATAGAAATGAATGGGGTTGCGTGAGAATAGCGCGCATCCGCAAGCAAGTGCGCATGCAGTGCGATTTTCACGCACGGTTGCTAGGAGACTATCGGGATTTTTTCCCTTATAACATGGATATAAGGGAAAATAATAGCATTCTGAATACAGAATGCATAGTAAAATGGCGCTGGAGGGGTTAAAAAAAATAATAATAATTAAACTCACCTTAATCCACTTGATCTCGCAGCCCGGCATCTCTTCTGTCTCCTTTGTTGATTGCAGTAACAGGACCTGTGGTGACATCACTCCGGTCATCACATGATCCATCACATGATCTTTTACCATGGTGATGGATCATGTGATGGACCATGTGATGACCGGAGTGACGTCACCACAGGTCCTGTTACTGCAATCAGCAAAGAAGTAGACAGAAGAGATGCCGGGCTGTGTGATCAAGTCGACTAAGGTGAGTTTAATTATTTTTTATTTTTTTTAACCCCCTCCATCACTATTTTACTTTGCATTCTGTATCCAGAATGCTATTATTTTCCCTTATAACAATCTACAGAACACCGATCCCAAGCTCGAACTTCTGTGAAGAAGTTCGGGTTTGGGTACCAAAAATGCGAGATTTTTATCACGCTTGTGCAAAATGCATTACAATGTTTTGCACTCGCGCTGAAAAATCGTGCATGTTCCCGCAACGCACCGCACCTTTTCCCGCTACGCCCGTGTGAAAGAGGCCTTAGTGTTTGTGTTGTTCTGCCAATGTATTGTAGGCCACAAGGGTACTCCAACATATAGATGACATATCTGGAGTTACAGTGACTGTATTTAGATTGATCCAGAGAAGATACAGGCGGCACTCCGCTGTCTGCGATGCGGTGCACGTGTCCAGGGAAGATCCACAGATACTGGTATAGAGAGGACCGGCACTCGCTTTAGTTATAATTTTCAATTAATTTTAATGGTCACATACAAGTAGTAAATGACGCGTTTCGGCTGCTATGAGCCTTTATCAAACATGTTTGATAAAGGCTCATAGCAGCCGAAACGCGTCATTTACTACTTGTATGTGACCATTAAAATTAATAGAAAATTATAACTAAAGCGAGTGCCGGTCCTCTCTATACCAGTAACTGTATTTAGATTGTCAGAAATGTTACGGCAACACAGACAATGTTTGGACCCACACTTGAAGGACCCTTTAGGTGGACTTATAGATTCTTTAATTTTCTTACCGGAATTCTGAATCGTTAGTTTAGGACAGGAGGGCGCCAATAGATTTTTGACCAGTTAGACCCACTGGCAAAATGATTTAAGAATAAAGGATGCCCCTCAAGTCTTCTAAGCGATTCCAGGTCCCGTATCTTGAGGGAGAGTCAGGCGGATTGTTTAAAATCCCGCACCACTGCTGTTCAAATTAAACCACAGAGCACACAATTACATTTTTTCACTAGGTATAATTCGCTCCATAATTCCATAAAGATGATATTTCAAAAACACTGGTCCATTCTTCATAAAGACCCCATTATTGGTAATAGATACCTGGTATCACGTTTAGACAAGCACATACCCTCAAAAATCTATTGGCACCCTCCTGTCCTAAACTAACCATTCAGAATTCCGGTAAGAAAATTGAAGAATCTATAAGTCCACCTAAAGGATCCTTCAAGTGTGGGTCCAAACGTTGTCTGTGATGCTGTAACATTTCTGACAATCTAAATACAGTCACTGTTTTCAACACTAAATAATCCATTCCCTTGAAACATCATAATGACTGCAACTCCAGATATGTTATCTATATGTTGGCGTGCCCTTGTGGCCTACAATATATTGGCAGAACAACACAAACACTGAGGCTGGGTTCACACCTGAGCGTTTTACAGCGCGTTCCTACGCGCTGTAAAACGCTCAACACAGAGAAACCAATGATTCCCTATGGGAATGGTTCTCACCTGGGCGTTTTACAGCGCGTACGATCGCGCTGTAAAACGCCCGACGCTCAAACAAGTACAGGAGCTTTTTTTGGCGCGTTTGGGCCATAGACTCTTTGGACAACACTGCTGTCAATCACCCAAACGCGCGTCTACTATTACAAAAACGCGCATAAATACGCGTGAAAAAATCGCGCATAAAAACGCGCGTTTGCGAAACGCTTAGGTGTGAACCCAGCCTAAGGGAAAGGCTTAACAACCACCGCTCTAACATCCAACGACAGTACCTCAAACATGGAGTGTCCAGACATTTCTCTGAAGCACATGCTGGTGACAACAAGAGATTAATACTAACCCCCATAGATTTGATACCACAATCTTATTCCCAGCTGTGCAGACAAGAAATGTACTGGATTTATCGGTTCAATTCACTTTCCCCCTTTGGCCTAAACGAGAGTTTGGAATACAGTCACTATTAAATTCCCGATATACTGGATGTATCCTGTCAATAATCTGCGTCCTTTAAGTTCCAACAAAATTTAGAAACACACCAAGGATTAGCTACAACTTGGAGGGTAGTCCATAGCTGTATAGTTGAAACTATATATCTATATGTATTTCTATAAGATGTATATGTTGGTCCTGTGAATTTCCCCCTTTTTGCATATCTGTTGTAGTCTTTTTAAATTCCCCTATAATTCGCTATGTAGATAGAGTTGCAAATATATTTCCCCAAAAACATGTAATTTATATTTAATACATTGTGCTCTATACATATATTCTGCCTAGGAGAGCTGTTGACCCGCATGTTCGCTCCACGCCTCTATAGGATTCTTCATCGCATCGGATGCGTTCCAGTTATGCGGTCCACGGGCCGGAAGTGAGCTCACTTCCGGTGCGCGGCCGCATCCGTGGAGCGCAACCTAGATGCACTTGTCCTCTCTGTACTTTTCTCCTGCCTCTTCCAGATGGTAAGCAGTAGGCTATGGGCAACATAAACTAGCCCTTCTATATTATTTACAACCACGATTCCTATATCTAATAGAATGCGTTCCACGGTGGAACGCATCACTTCCGGCACCGGAAGTGACATAATGTGTACACTCTTTGGTGCCCTTTTCAAAGTTCAAACTTATTTAGATGTATATAAACCCCTGTATGTTGTATGTTATTCTATTCCTCCTGAAGAAGGGGTTTACAATAACCCCGAAAAGCGTTGAGCTGATTCAGTTATTAAAGGAACCTTGCTTAATTATTGGAGTCCACCGGGTCATTTATCTGAAGGACCGTGAGGATACCTAACATTCTACAGGCGATCTCTGCGAGGGGGGCTTCTATGGCGTCAAGTGTCTTGTGCTTTATCTTGCGCCTTCCCCCTGGTGAAGTGAGTAAAAATCCGTATGGATGCACGCTTTCATTATTTAGAGCACAATTTTGTGTAAGCAACATTGCTCTCTATATATTATTGTCTCTATTGAGTACGTGCACTCATAGAATCAGGTGTAATAACACCACATTACAATATCCATTCCGGGATTAAACACCCCTAGATTAGTTATGTCATCTGGCGCTCCACTGATCGTTTTTGTCTTCTCACTCATTCCCACACCCTAGCATGCAATCACTCCCTCCACCACAACACAAACGCAAAAAACAAATCCACACACCTCGTAGTAAACGTTAATAATGATGAGAGGCAGTGTTTACATTAGAAAGCTTGCAGAGACATGCTATAGACACCAGAACTACTACGTTTAGCTGTTGTGGTTCTAGTTACTATAGTGTCCCTTAATATAGAGGGACGGGGGAGAATCAGCACAAAAGTATCAAATAAAATCGCTGTGTCATTATTCTAAAAATTAAAAAGCACATTTTCTGACAGAAATATATAGTATTTTGCAGATTCCTCTGTTAAAAAATAAATAAATAAATGTGCAGATAGTACTGTACTACTAACCCCTCCATCCACCCCTAGATACAGGGTAATACAGCGCACATACCTCTTACATCCAGTGATGTCTCTTTGATGTAGATGTTCCCGTTCCTCATCTTCTCCTTTCAGACCTTCAGACCAGACCACTATTTTTCAGCCATTTCTCTTCTCTGCAGTTTGACAAACAAAATCTTAGTTTACTACTTTTCCATCATCCATGCATCTTCTGGACAAATCATCCTACCACCTCCAATACTGTGCCGCTGTGCTCCCCAATACTATACTGTAGAAACATATAAACCCCCTGATAATAGTACCATGCAGATGGTGCCCTTCAATAATTAAGGCACACAGTGCCCTAAAATAACTGCGCCCAGCAAATAGTGCCCCTGACACTAAGGCCTCTTTCACATGGGCGTCGCGTGTGAGGGCCGGATAGGATGCGGGTGCTTCGCGGGAAAATTAGCTTTTTTTTTTTTTTTTTTTTTTTTTTTTTTAGCGCGAATGCAAAGCGTTTTAATGTGTTATGCATGCGCGTGAGAAAAATTTACATGTTTGGTACCCAGACCCGAACCCAGACTGGTTATAAGGAAAAATGGCATTCTTAATACAGAATCCATTGAGGGGTTAAAGCGCAGTGACATCACCAAAGGTCCTTTTCCTCCCAGGTCATCGAAGAAGAAAGAGAAGCTGGGCTACGTGAACAAGTGGATGGGGTGAGTTTAATTATATATAGATATTTAGTTTTTTTTTAACCCCTCCTGCCCTATTGTACTATGCATTCTGTATTAAGAATGCTATTATTTTCCCTTATAACCATGTTATAAGGGAAAATAATAATGATTGGGTCCCCATCCCGATCATCTCCTAGCAACCATGCATGAAAATCGCACCGCATCCGCACTTGCTTGTGGATGCTTGCGATTTTCACGCAGCCCCATTGACTTCTATGTGGCCTGCGTTGCGTGAAAAACGCACAATATAGAGCAAGCTGCAATTTTCACGCAACGCACAAGTGATGCGCGAAAATCACTGCTCATATGTACAGCCCCATAGAAATGAATGGGTCCGGATTCAGTGCGGGTGCAATGCGTTCACCTCACGCATTGCACCCGCGCAGACAACTCGCCCATGTGAAAGAAGCCTAATAGTGTAAACATAACTTCCCCCAAAAATAATTGTGGTAAGCAGATACTGTGCCACGGTGCCCCCACAGTAATAGTGCTCCCAAAAGTCCCACCAATAGGAATAATTCTCTGCTAGAGCACACATGGTAGTAATAGTGCTCCTACAGTGCCCCCAACATGTCCCCACTGTGCTCGAGAAGTAATAATGCTCCCATAGTGCCCATACTAGTAATCATGTTCCCCATAGACCCCCAGTAGTAATAAAGCCCATCATAATGCCCCCCAGTAGTAATAATTCTCCTTATAATGTCCCAGTGCAAAAAATACCCCCTTTTTAATGCCCCCAGTTGAGCTAATGTCCCCATAGTGCCAGTATAAAATACCACTATATAATGCCCCCATAGTGCTCCTCTCCCCCTTCTTCCTAGTGCCCCTCATAATGTACCAGTTTAAAATGCCCCATATATAGTGCCACAGTAGATGTCTTCAGTGTCCCCTTTAATTTGCAAGTATAAAATACCCCTTAGTGCCCCCCATAGATGAGCCCATAGTACTCCTTTTTCCCCTTCCCCATAGTACCCACCATAATGTGCCCCAGTATAAAATGCCCCTATGCAGAGCCCCCCATATAAAATACCCCTTCTTTGTGGCCTCA
Source organism: Bufo gargarizans (assembly GCF_014858855.1). Classification (NCBI taxonomy): domain Eukaryota; kingdom Metazoa; phylum Chordata; class Amphibia; order Anura; family Bufonidae; genus Bufo; species Bufo gargarizans. The sequence continues at coordinate 128,621,021 of NC_058086.1, forward strand.
GTAGCTGCCCCCAATAATGGGCCAGTAACAAGTGCCCCCATAGATGCCCCCCAATCATGTGCCAGTAACAGGTGCCCCATAGATGACCCCCAATCATGTGCCCATAGTGGTGCCATATAAAAAAAATAAACACTTATACTTGCCTCCATCAGGCTGGCAGCGATGCGATGCTGGCCTCTTCCTGTTTGTGTCCCGTGCTCTATGGCTCAGGTGGCGTGATTACGTAATCGCGCCGCCTGCACCAGCCTCTGATAGGCTGCAGGCCTAATGCCTGCAACCTATCAGAGGAACGGGGAAGCGAGACGTCTCTCCCTCCCCTGCCCCGCTGCAGCACTTCCATCTGTATCGCTGTCCTGATGATGGTGATAGATGACTATGGAGATGAGCGCTTCCACAATGGAAGAGCTAATCTGCCCTGCCACCACCCCCCACATCACCAGTGGCCAGCAGGGCTCAAGAGGCAGCTGCCTTGGGCCCCCCAGAAGAAACTGGGCCTGGGGCAGCTGCCCCTTTTGCCCTGCATTAAAGATACCCCTGATTCCATCACAACATGAAAAAGTTCCAGGAAGAGAAGCAAACTATTGACTGGTTAACCATGCAGCAATGTCTAGCAAGCATGAAAATCCTCATGTGCCCTGGTCTACAGTAAAATACTGAGCTTGTCCTATAAGACTAGAGATAATCTTAGCATTTTTTTTCACCTAAACTAATATTGTCATATTTATAGAATGTGGAAGAAAATACACCAAACGAACAAGTTGAGGAGAATTGTAGTTTCCCGATACCTGACACTCAACAGAATGAACATTTCCAAAATGTTAGATGTGAAAGCCACAGTGAGCCAGCTGCTAAGCAGGATCAGTTGGATAAACATCCCAGCCAAAGTTTCCAAATGTCAGACGAAAGTAATAAGCGAGATACCGTCACTTTTGTGGGAACTAAGGCTGATGTAAGTATTGAAGCTTGCAAAAAAAAAAAAAAACAGCATTAAGTATTACCTTATGGTAACAAAGTTATATTTTGGGTATTTTTCTCATCTCTGAATTTTGGACCTCAAGCAAATATAAAACAGATTCTGTGTTGTACCATTTGTTTATTGTTCCTTCTAGATTTTATGAATAAATCGCTAACTGTTTGCAGTGGAGGTCCAGCTGGGTTTTTCCAGCTGAGGTATGAATTAAGGACTACCTTTAACCTCTCCTGATAGGTCTGGTTTACCAATATCTTGTGTTTCTCAGGTAATAACAATTCTGGAGCAACTTTTCTTATGACTCTGTGCTATGCCATGTGTTTATTGTTGCGTCTAGATTTTATAAATGGATAGCTAGAAGTTTACAATTAAGTTGTAGCTGGGTTTTTCCAGTTAGTTTGTGTCTCCTGGCTGACATTACATAATCAGTGCTTCCAGTGGCAGCTGTGCAAGGACACACGCTCAGCTGGAAAAACCTAGCTGGACTTTCATTGCAAACTGCTAACAATTCATTCATAAAATCTAGAAGGAACAACACTCGGCCTCATAAAGGGCCAGTGTGCGATTGTTCAAATTCTTCCCCAGCCTACAGCTGACCGCCCCAGGTTATTTATCCTATAGTTACCAGCAAAGGCGTAAACTCTCTGACTACCCGTGTACCGTACTCCTGCCTGACAATCGACTCTGACTTATAGCCACCTGCCCTAACCTTAGCCTGTTACTTGGATTGTCATTCTGTTGTTTGCCGTGACCTCAGGCTTGTCTAATGAACTTGCTTGTACCCTGTCTGCCCTGACCTAGGTCTCTCCATATCACCTGTGTTTCGCACCCATGTCTCTGACCCCTATAGGTCCAACCAACCAGGACTATCGCAAGAAGTAGTGTCCTGGTGGTTTTCCTGCAGCGAAGTCCAGATCCCTGTATAGGGGTTTAAAGTCGAATACTGAGGGGCTGCCCTTAGAGCTAGCCTTAAGCCAAAGCAGTTATTGATTACAGTGGTTCGACAAACTGGCCATAACAGAATCCTAACAATAGGTGCGTCAGAATTTTTATTACATGGGGAATACAAATACACTCATTGACAAAAGAATAACTGACCAAGAAGGAGTTGTTGGAATTAGACTTTCTATTTTTGAATGTAATGATGAAATATGTAAGTGAGTACAATATTAACGCAAAAGGATACGTTCATTGGGGAAAACTGTACAATTAAAAGGATGCTCTAGTCTAGTGCCCTCTTGGGCCACCTTTAGCCCAGATATAAGATATGGTTGGACATGGAGACATACAGGTCATGTATGGTTTCCTGTGGCCCATTTGCCCACAGATGTTGCAGCTGAGCTTGTAGATCCTGGACACTTGTTTGCTGAAGCTGGAATCTGAGCTGGTCCCAAAAACACTAGATTGTTGATCTGGTGACTGGACAGGCTAAGGAAGTGTTGCAATCTGGGAAACCTTTTGCTCTGTGTGTTAAAGCATTATCCTGCTGAAAAATGCAGTTGGAATACCTGCCATGACTGGAAACGCATGTAGCCGCAGGATGTCCTGCACATATCGCTGAGCCTTTAGTGTCCCTCATCGCTACTAGGGGTGACCGTCGTACACGAATGCTCCTCAGGTCATCACACCAACAGTTGGGGCAATGTGTTGCTTGATAGTGTTGAGCGCGAATATTCGAATCGGAAATTTGAATCGCGAATATCGCCACTTCGAGAATTCGCGAATATTTACAATATAGTGCTATATATTCGTATTCACGAATATTCTAATCGCGAATATCGTCACTTAGCAACATCCCTAGCAACAAATAGGAAAGTTGCCTATAGGAGTAGTGTTGATCGCAAATTTTCGTATTGCGAATTTTCCCATTGCGGATTTTTGCAATCAAGAAAATAATAACTGGAGAGCACGAATTCTCGAATTCGCAAATATTCACCAATATATTCGCGAAATATCGCAAATTTGAATATTGCCCCTGCCGCTCATTACTGTTGCTTGACAGCAAAGGCAGGATTGAAGTGCTCCCCACAAGGCCTCTATACTCAAACCCGGCCGTCATGGATCCTAAACAGATTCTGGATTTGTTGCTAAAGATGATACGGTTCCAGTTCATAGCAGTCCAGGTATCCGGGCACTGTGACACAATTTATTTTTTCTACGAGAATATTATATTACAATAGTGGTGATCTAACTCAAGGCACCCTTGTTGATCAGCTGTTTGAAGGGGGCTATGGTGCTTTGTTTACATAGGTCTAGGTGTTGTTAGCACTCATAATTGAATACTTTTCTGGATTTTTCATCTGTCCCGTATCTCATTTGATCTCGATGAACCATAAGCCCAGACATATACAACTGTAAGCCTATGTCTAAGTTGCATGTGTCTGCCACAATATTATTGCAGCTGTTGCTCACCTTCATTCCTACTGCTCCTTACTGTGGCCATCAAGGTAAGGAAGAACTGTAATTATGACTCAACTAAGACCCCACTCCCTCCTCCGATCTCCATGTGCCCTAATAGAACATTTGGGAAAGGGTTGTTTTTATCATATAACTCCTTTTTAAAGAGAAGAATACTGTGGAAACCAATCAAACACCTTTTTACATGTAGGTCATTTTTTTTATTATAATTGTGGTGGTTTTGAGCTTTAGGGTATAGCCATACGGTCAGGATTTCTGATGCAATTTTGGAAGACAAAACCGGGAGTGAGTTAAAAACAGGAGAAGTACATTCTGTCCTATACTTATGTCTCCCATGTTATGATCCACTCTTTATTTTGATTCCCAAAACTCAGAGCCATAAAGCTCAGCCTCTCATTGAAAGCAGCCTCATAAAGATATATTATGAAATGAGGCAAACTATTTAAGCAACTTTAAGTGTTACGGATGTCCTGTCAAAAAATAAAATTTCAAGCCTTAGTTTGTGAAGGAACAGTCATGTCTGCACAGCTGGCAATGTGTGAGGAAGATTCTCACACAGAAGATGCTTGCACATTGCCACTGCCCAAGTTTACCCTAGGTCTGACAGCTTTTAAGCCTACACCAAAGGCAGCAGTGGTATAACCTGCTCCCAAAATGACCAGAGCAGAAGCAGGTCTGCACACGGCAGGTTTTCTAGCTGTTCTGGCTGTACGTCAGCTCCGCTCTTTATTGCCACCACTATCGTCCTCCTGTGATGTCCTCATCACCTTATCGTCAGCCTGACCCATGTATCAGGTCCTGATCAACACACCGTTACTTAGGCTACTTTCACACTTGCGTTCAGAGCGGATCCGTCTGGGGTCTGCCCAGACGGATCCGCTCATATAATGCAGACGGTGGCTCCGTTCAGTACGAATCCGTCTGCATTATATTGTAGAAAAAATTCTAAGTGTGAAAGTAGCTTCAGACGGATCCGTCCAGACTTTACATTGAAAGTCAATGGGGGACGGATCCGTTTGAAAATTGAGCCATATTGTGTCAAATTCAAACGGATCCGTCCCCATTGACTTACATTGTAAGTCTGGACGGATCCGTTTGCCTCCGCACGGCCAGGCGGACACCCGAACGCTGCAAGCAGCGTTCAGGTGTCCGCCTGCTGAGCGGAACGGAGGGCAAACTGTGCCAGAGTGATGCATTCTGAGTGGATCCGCATCCACTCAGAATGCATTAGGGCTGGACGATGCATTCGGGGCCGCTTGTGAGAGCCTTCAAACGGAACACACAAGCGGAGCCCCGACCGCAAGTGTGAAAGTAGCCTTAAAGAGGACCTTTCACCGATTATGACAATGTGAACTAACTATACAGACATGGAGAGCGGCGCCCGGGGATCTCACTGCACTTACTATTATCCTGGCCGCTGCTCCGTTCTCCTGCTATGCCCTCCGGTATCTCCGCTCACTAAATTATGGTAGGCGGAGTCTGCCCTTGTTCTGCTGTAGCGCTGGCCAATCGCAGCGCAGAGCTCACAGCCTGGGAGGTTATTTTCTCCCAGGCTGTGAGCTCTGCAATACGATTGGCCAGCGCTACAGCAGAACAAGGGCAGACTCCGCCTACCATAACTTAGTGACTAAAATCTCTGCCTACTATAACTTAGTGAGCGAAGATACCGGCGGGCATAGCGGGAGAACGGAGCGGCGCCCGGGGATAATAGTAAGTGCAGTAAGATCCCCGAGCGCCGCTCTCCATGTCTGTATACTTAGTTCTCATTGTAATAATCAGTGAAAGGTCCGCTTTAATTACATAGGTTGCAAAAAAGATACAGATAGGTTAAACTTGATAAATCTTTCTCATATCAATTATACACCAATGGTAGATTAATTTATAACTATCAATGCTGTTAATAATCATCATCATAATAGTTTCCCACCACTTTTTTCTCAGACTGTAATGTGTTATGGACTCCTTGCCCCACACCCATGATTCCCACCTATATGTTTGTCCCAAATAATAATCTTACCATGGATACCAGTGCCAGCACCAACACCACCATGGCTACAAGTGTAACTACTACCACCACCAACACAGCTATAGGTTTCATACCTCACCTGAATCTTCTCCTGTTTAGGAGTTAAAACGCTGACTGTTCTCAAACAGCTCATCAACAGAAACAATATCTGGAATATCTTTTTTAGCACCTGAGGTGTTTGCTCTTACTAGAAAAGGATTCCCACTAGAAGCGGTCAGTGAAATAGAGTTGACGGGGGGGGTGGGGGGGGAATGCTTATGTTGGACTTAAAAATAACCGTTAACTGGATGACGTGGCACGGGTGTTTCTTATTACATGACCCCGTACATTTCCACTCTTTCTTTCACCAGACATACCAAGAAAACAAAGTCTCACGGCGGATTTATTCCGGCCAGTTCTTGGCATATTTGCGAGGTTGTGGCCAGATCTCTGCCGTTCCCCTTTATAATTAATAGGGCCGGACGGCTAAGTTTAAGCTTCTAGCAATGCCGGAAGCTGGAACAGTCTTCTGGATACTAAGCACTAGTGTGTAAATAGCCTTACATGTTAGGTCAGGTACACTAATCTGAGGTAATCAACAGAATATTATTATTTTTTCAATAAACTTTAAATATTCTCTTAAAACAAAAAGGCGATACAATATACAGTCAGTAACTTGGACGCACACCAATTTCAGATGGCACACTATCAGCAGTAAGATTAAGTGATACAGAAAATGTTGTTTTAATTGTGAATTATGATTAGGATGATTTCAAATTAATAATTGAGTTGTATACCTTTTTAAATACTGCAATATTATCTATCATCATATGAAGTTTAGTAGTAGGACGGCTCACCCTCTATAATCACAGATGGGTGCCGAGGTCTATATTGAATCACTCCTTCAAAGTAAATGAATAATGTATATAAAGATAGACCGGCACTCGAACATATGGGTTCACGTGAGAGACCAAGCAGATAAAGTGAAATTTATTACAATTAACACATAAAAACATACGTATACATAAAAATGGGATAGACAAATTCCTAATTAGGATTGTGAATACGCTATCTGATCAATAGAGTCCGCAATAACGCAGGTGATTGAATTATGTCAAAAGTCCCGCTATATGGATACGTCCCGCTGGATGGGTAAGTCCCGGTATACTGGTAAATCCTATTTTATATAGTTTGTGGCAATCAGTACTCACTGTTTTAGTAGTGCGCTTGCTTGTGGCGTCCCACGTGTCAAGACGCTTACCTCAGGTATAGATGGCAAGATATAGTTGCTTGCTGATAACATAGATCGGAGCTCCGATGGATCGCTCCTATTCTCGCGAGACGAGCAGTAACCTTTTTTTTTTTTCTAAGGGTGTATCCACAATAGCTCCAATGATGTAATATAAAATAGATAGCGTCAACTTTACAAATCATCATGTTTTAAAATCGCCTACCATTTTGTGTCTACAGCTCCTATTCAAACCAATGTGTATCTGTGGTTACAAGCTACAACAAAGTATGTGATCCAGCAGTCATACTTGACTCGATTTGTCCCATACTTCTTACATTTGGTTTGCAAGAAGTAGAGGACAGAACAAAATATTACTTACATAGGGGTTACTCTACATCCAGTATCACTTCCACATTTTCACAAATTAATGCAATCTTTAACTATTGGGCTAAGTGTTTCATTATTGAAATCATTTCTTTCACAGAGTCTTTCCAATATGAAAAACATCCCAGAACTGGTGACTACACTTCGCGATATGGAATCCACTGACTCGCCTAATGATCACCAGGAGTTATCCAGTGAAGCCGAAGAAACTTCTGAAGAAAAGGCGAATGTGGACACTGGCCTTGATACTTCTTATCCACAAGATACCTCAGTGAATGCAGATTATGAATCAGATTTCAGTTTGATCAGTGAGAGTGCCCCAGGATCTCTAATATTTGAGCAGGATGGAGATTCTGATGAGTCTGTTTAAATCCTATGCGTGGTGTCAGAAAACTAAAAGGGGTTGTCTCAAGATGCAAACCTATCCCCTATGAACAGAATAATTGATGTGTCTGATCATTTCGGGTCCAACCATTGGGACCACCAACCATGATGACAATGGGGGTCCTGTGTCATTGTATAAATAAAAAGGCATATACAGTCGTGGCCAAAAGTTTTGAGAATGACACAAATATTAGTTTTCACAAAGTTTGCTGCTAAACTGCTTTTAGATCTTTGTTTTAGCTGTTTCTGTGATGTAGGGAAATATAATTACACGCACTTCATACGTTTCAAAGGCTTTTATCGACAATTACATGACATTTAAGCAATGAGTCAGCATTTGCAGTGTTGGCCCCCCTTTTTTTCAGGACCTCTGCAATTCGGCTGGGCATGCTCTCAATCAACTTCTGGGCCAATTCCTGACTGATAGCAACCCATTCTCCAATCACTTCTTGGAGTTTGTCAGAATTAGTGGGTTTTAGTTTGTCCACCCGCCTCTTGAGGATTGACAACAAGTTCTCAATGGGATTAATATCTGGGGAGTTTCCAGGCCATGGACCCAAAATGTCAACGTTTTGGTCCCCGAGCCACTAAGTTCTCACTTTTGCCTTATGGCATGGTGCTCCATCGTGCTAGAAAATGCATTGTTCTTCACCAAACTGTTGTTGGATTGTTGCAAGAAGTTGCTGTTGGAGAGTGTTTTGGTACCATTCTTTATTCATGGCTGTGTTTTTGGGCAAAATTGTGAGTGAGCCCACTCCCTTGGATGAGAAGCAACCCCACACATGAATGGTCTCGGGATGCTTTACTGATGGTAGCGCTCACCTTTTCTTCTCCGGACAAGCCTTTTTCCTGATGCCCCAAACAATCGGAAAGAGGCTTGATCGGAGAATATGACTTTGCCCCAGTCCCCCAGTGTTTTTTTTGGAGAGAAGTGGCTTCTTTGCTGCCCTTCTTGACACCAGGCCATCTTCCAAAAGTCTTCGCCTCACTGTGCGTGCAGATGCGCTCACACCTGCCTGCTGCCATTCCTGAGCAAGCTCTGCACTGGTGGCACTCCGATCCCGCAGCTGAATCCTCTTTAGGAGACCAGCCTGGCGCTTGCTGGATTTTCTTGGACGCCCTGAAGCCTTCTTAACAAGAATTGAACCTCTTTCCTGGAAGTTCTTGATGATCCTATAAATTGTTGATTGAGGTGCAATCTTAGTAGCCACAATATCCTTGCCTGTGAAGCCATTTTTATGCAACGCAATGATGGCTGCACGCGTTTCTTTGCAGGTCACCATGGTTAGAACAATGATATCAAGCATCACCCTCCTTTTAACAGGTCAAGTCTGCCATTTTAACCCAATCAGCCTGAAATAATGATCTCCAGCCTTGTGCTCGTCAACATTCTTACCGGAGTTAACAAAACGATTACTGAAATGATCTCAGCAGGTCCTTTAATGACAGCAATGAAATGCAGTGGAAAGTTTTTTGGGGATTAAGTTAATTTCCATGGCAAAGAAGGACTATGCAATTCATCTGATCAATCTTCATAACATTCTGGAGTATATGCAAATTGCTATTATAAAAACTTAAGCAGCAACTTTACCAATTTCCAATATTTATGTAATTCTCAAAACTTTTGGCCACGACTGTAAACATATTTGGTATCACATGTCTGCAGCGACCCTATTTATTAAGATATCCAATTATTTAAGCTGCATATTGAACACCGGACACATAAAATGGCAGAATTGTTTTTTTTTTTTTTTTTCATCACCTTGCCTCCCAAAAAACATTAAAAAAATTATCAAAATGTTGCATATATGACAAAATGGTATAAATAAAAATTATAGCTCACTCCGCAAAAAAAGTACCCCCATACAACTCCATCGGTAGAAAAATAAAAAAGTTATGGGTGTCAGAATATGGCGATAGAGAGGATTTTTTTTTATAAAAAAAGATATATATAATACAATGAAAGATTTATTTTAACAATAAGCAATACAAATATCATTTACTAATCTTCATCAGTCGTGCTTCCATAAAAAATAATCATTACTGGAGGCACAATATGGGTGTCAGAATATGGCGACACAAAGCAATTTTTTTTATAAAAAAGATTTTCAGATCTTATATAAAATAAAAAGAAATAAACAATAACATTTTAAGATTTATTTTAATAATGAACAATTAAATTTTACCATTTATCGTTGATCTACATCAGTCGTGCTAACATAAAAAATAATCGTTGTTGGAGTCACGATCAGTGAATGTAAATTATTTCACCATACAGTAAGTGAACAATAGTGAATAAATAAAACCACCTTAGGTTGATTGAATAATACCATTATACCATGCCAAAATAAAGTAACTGGATAAGACCATCATATATTGTGCAAATGATACTGCCACACTGCCAAATAAAACATATTGATGACTAGTGATGAGCGGGAGGTGCCATATTCGATTTCGCGATATTTCGCGAATATTCGAATGAATATTCGTGTTATATTCGTCGAAATCGAATATTCGTAATTATTCCAATTATCGCGAATAATATACGAATAAAAATTTTCGCGTATTGCGATTATTTATCTTGATAGTATAAGGCAACGTTCCTATGCTAATTGACAATGGCTAGGCTAATATGTGCATTTTACGAAATTTCGTAATATTGCTCTAACTTCGTCTTTTCGAAATTTCGTAATATTGCTCTAACTTCGTCTTTTAGAATATTCGTAATATTCTAATAGACGAAGTTAGAGCAATATTAAGAACATTTGCAAAAGCCGAAATTGCGATGCGAGTAATATAATACGAAATAATCGCATGAAGATTTCAATTTAGCACTGCTATATTCCATATTCTAGCCTAATATGGAATATAGCTGTGCTAAGTTAGCACTGCTACATTCCATACTAGGCTAGAATATGGAATATAGCAGTGCTAAAGTTGAAATCTTCATGCGATTATTTCGTATTATATTATTCGCATCGCAATTTCGACTTATTCAAATGTTCTTATTATTGCTCTAACTTCGTCTTTTCGAAATTTCGTAATATTCTGAAAGACGAAGTTAAAGCAATATTACGAATATTCTAAAAGACGAAGTTAGAGCAATATTACGAAATTTCGTAAAATACACATATAGATTGTAATTTAGCTTATATAGTGCTATAATCCCTTTTTTTTCCTCTAAGTTTTTTTTTGCCTCTTCTGAACTTAAGTTTTGTAAAATATGTACACTATTAAAAAATATTACTATAGCAGTATATTAGCTTAAATACAATCTATGTGTATTTTACGAAATTTCGTAATATTGCTCTAACTTCGTCTTTTCGAAATTTCGTAATATTGCTTTAACTTCGTCTTTCAGAATATTACGAAATTTCGAAAAGACGAAGTTAGAGCAATAATAAGAACATTTGAATAAGTCGAAATTGCGATGCGAATAATATAATACGAAATAATCGCATGAAGATTTCAACTTTAGCACTGCTATATTCCATATTCTAGCCTAGTATGGAATGTAGCAGTGCTAACTTAGCACAGCTATATTCCATATTAGGCTAGAATATGGAATATAGCAGTGCTAAATTGAAATCTTCATGCGATTATTTCGTATTATATTACTCGCATCGCAATTTCGGCTTTTGCGAAATTTCGTAAAATACACATATAGATTAGATTGTAATTTAGCTAATATTGAATATAGCAGTAAGTTGAAAACGCCACTGACTGGAGCAGCCAGGAAGCCAGGAATCCAAAGGACAGGTAAGAACAACTTTAGGGAAGTGGGAAAGGAAAAAATTATAATAATAAAAAAAAAAAAAAAAAAAAGACGAATATTCGAATTCGCGAATATATAGAACGATATTCTAAATATTCGCGAAATCTCGAAATTGCGATATTCGAGAAAAAAATTCGCGATTCGAATATTCGCGCTCAACACTATTGATGACGAATATTAGCACACAGGCTCGACAAATGGATACAGTACTGATTAACAGAAAAAGGCCAAAACAACTATTAGGTTGATGACATCTTCTCTGATTGTAGTTGTACTCTTTCCATTTCTTCTTCATAGTACCCAGGGGCATAGCTATAGGGGATGCAGAGGTAGCAGTCACGACCGGGCTCAGGAGCCTGAGGGAGCCCAAAGACCCTTGTGCTGCATAAGAAGACCGGTATTCTAGAAAGTGCATGCTGGTCGAGTTATACCTCTGGCTGGAGGGAAGGGGTTAGGTCAAGAATTTGGCATGAAGTGGTGCCGTTTCAATTTTTGCCTCAGGCAGCAGGAAGGCTACGTGCTCCCATGCCACTTGCCACAAAGCACTGAGCCCAAGCTGAACTTATGCACCAGGGCCCATGAGCCGTTAGCTACACCCCTGATAATACCTAGACTGTCATGATGCCACATAGACATCTTTGGTTCCTTGTTTCTCCAGCACATACCCTACTGACTATATAGGAATACAGGTTACATATCCTTCAATAACTTTAATATTCCCATCCTGTTGCCTCATTCACACATCCGTGACTGTTGTATGTCAGTGTTTCATCTGTGACACTGTCCGTGTTTCCTTGAAATCTATGTCATGTTCCTTAACCGATTTCTGAGCAATCTTTTGCATTGTGGCAGGGGGAATGATCCTGCAAACAGAAGCCAAAGTCACAGAACCCCCAGTGACCCACTTTTGGAGGGACAGTACCTATTTTTGACCTGAATTCCTCTTATTGTTCCTAAAATGTCCTTATTTTTCATCTGAAGTACAGGTTTGCATTATGACATTTACCATATTGATTGCCTAACTCTAATACTAGGCCTAATACTGGCCCCTAACCCTAATACTACCCCTAACCCTAATACCCCTAACTCTAGTATTAGGAACCAGGTATAATAGATGCAGTGTGTACAGATATATAGTACAAGGTATAAAAGATGAAGTGGGTAGAGGTATATGAGTACACTTCTGTATATACCATATATCTGTACACTCTACATCTGTTATACCTCGTACCTACATAGTATCTACACACTATACTGATAGGTCGGGTACTAGGTATAATAGCTGCAGTGTGTACAAATATATTGTATACAGAAGTGTACGGATATGTGATATATGAGGTATGATAGATGCAATGTGTACAGATATATAGTATAGACAGCTGTTTTCTGATAATTGAGGTACAAGGTATAAAACGCAGTGGCTACAGATATGAGGTATGAGGCATAATAGATACACTATATGCAGATATATGGTATATAAAGCAGTGTACTGATATTTGAAATACAAGGTGCAATTTATACCTCGTACAGCACATATCAGTACACTGCTGTATATACTATATATGCCCACTGCATCTAGTATACCCCTTACTACGTGACCATTGGCAATATGTAAGTAGTGATTATCACACCTATTGTTACCCACTCCATTGTAGCTTCTACAAAGTATTATATTACAGTGTGTACACTATATTCAAGGGGGCACCGCAAGGAGGCACAGTACATAGAGGGGCACATTTAAGAGGTGCTATACAAAAAGGGGGCATACATGAGAGGTGCTATACATAAAGGGGGGCATATCAGAGGCACTGTACAAAAAGGGAACACATATAAGAGGCTCTATACATCAAAGGGCCACATATAAGTGGCACTATTTCTAAGGGGCGCCAAGAACTAGCAATAGGAGCACTAGGTGTGGCACTATAAACAGAGGGCATATGGCGCTATATACAAATGGCACAGAGCATGTAGCACTATATTCAGAGGGCACAGAGCTATAGAGACTAAGGCTACTTTCACACTGGCATTTCTGAGTCTGCTTGTGAGATCCGTTTCAAGGCTCCCACAAGCGGCCCAAAACGGATCAGTTCAGCCCCAATGCATTCTGAATGGATAAGGATCCGTTCAGAATGCATCAGTTTGGCTGCGTTTGGTCTCCATTCCGCTTTTGAGGCAGCGTTTTTGGTGTCCACATGACAATGCGGAGACAAACGGATCCGTCCTGACTTACAATGTAAGTCAATGGGGAGGGATCAGTTTTCACTGACACAATATGGTGCAATTGAAAATGGATCCGTCCCCCATTGACTTTCAATGTAAGTTAAGACGGATCCGTTTTGACTTAGACCTTTTTTTTATGAATAATGCAAACGGATCCGTTATGAATGGATACAAGTGTTTGCATTATCGGTGCAGATCCGTCAGTGCAGATACCAGACGGATCCGCACCGAACGCAGATGTGAAAGTAGCCTTAGGCTACTTTCACACTAGCGTTCGGGCGGATCCGTTCTGAACGGATCTGCTCATAATAATGCAGACGGAGGCTCCGTTCAGAACGGATCCGTCTGCATTAAAATGGCAAAAAAAAAGCTAAGTGTGAAAATAGCCTCATACGGATCCGTCCAGACTTTCAATGTAAAGTCAATGGGGGACGGATCCGCTTGAAGATTGAGCCACATTGTGGCATCTTCAAACGGATCCGTCCCCATTGACTTACATTCATTGTAAGTCTGGACGGATCCGCACGCCTCCGCACGGCCAGGCGGACACCCGAACGCTGCAAGCAGCGTTCAGCTGTCCGCCTGTCCGTGCGGAGGCGAGCGGAGCGGAGGCTGAACGCCGCCAGACTGATGCAGTCTGAGCGGATCCGCATCCATTCAGACTGCATCAGGGCTGGACGGCTGCGTTCGGGTCCGCTCGTGAGCCCCTTCAAACGGAGCTCACGAGCGGACACCCGAAAGCTAGTGTGAAAGTAGCCTTAGTTGTTCCCTCAGCTGGGCCCTAGGGATATAAATATTCAACAAACGCAATGGTTGATCCAGGGAGGTATTCTGATTGCCTGATTAGTGTTGCGAAGGAATTCTTTTTTCCCCTAAAATGAGGAAAATTTTCTTCTTTTTTTTTTGCCTTTCTCTGGATCAACTTGCAGGATAACAGGCCGAACTAGATGGAAAAATGTCTTTTTTTGGCCTAACATAGTTTATATGTCACAGGGCCCACCTTTTTCTGAAATATTTTAAAACGTAACTTTTATTTAAACAAATTAAATTACAAAATAAACGTGCCCAAAACAAAAAGGAATATTTTAAAATTAACAGTTGGTCAGCTTGGGTACAGCTTTTATATACTGAGCGAGCAGTACTTTTCGTAAGGGGGACGTGTCTGTGGCCATGGATGCTCTATTGTCTAGGTTTTATTTTATTTGTATTTTATTTTTTTCCTTTTTTTATTGCTGCTATATCTGCAATTTTTTATACCACTGTATAAGATCTAAACGATCATTGAAATAAATTAAGTGTTTTCTATTAATCATGATTTCATGTGAATTCATGTATTTTTGTACTCTTAACACTTAACATACCAGGTTACACTAGTTTTTTCTGGAGTCTATGCTGCTTTACATAGCAGCCATATACTGCAGTTCAGTTTCTAGCTCTGCTATTGATTTAAGGCTACTTTCACACCTGCGTTCAGGTGTCCGCTCGTGAGCTCCGTTTGAAGGGGCTCACGAGCGGCCCTGAACGCAGCCGTCTGGCCCTAATGCATTCTTAGTGGAGGCGGATCCACTGAGAATGCATCCGCCTGCCACCGCTCGCCTCCGCACGGCCAGGCGGACACCCGAACGCTGCTTGCAGCGTTCAGGTGTCTGCCTGGCCGTGCGGAGGCGAGCGGATCAGTTCCGACTTACAATGTAAGTCAATGGGGACGCATCCGCTTGAAGATGACACCATATGGCTCAATCTTCAAGCGGATCCGTCCCCCATTGACTTTCAATGTAAAGTCTGAACGGATCCGCTCAGGCTACTTTCACACTTAGAAAATTTTTCTAAGTTATAATGTAGACGGATCCGTTCTGAATGGAGCCACCGTCTGCATTAATATGAGCGGATCCGTTCAGAACGGATCCGATCGAACGCTAGTGTGAAAGTAGCCTAAGTTACAGCGCTGATAACTTCTCCCAGCTGTAACCGATTGCTCCCCTGTGGTCTTTTCTGTTTATATAATTACATTCTACACAATATTTATACTCTGCTGTCAATTGCTACAGAGCTCCAGGGTGGATACAATGTTTCACCCCCCCCCCCCCCCCACACACACACACACACACACACACACACTGCCCCAGAGCGTAATTCCAGGGTGGATACAATGTTTCACACACACATACATACACACACTGCCCCAGAGCGTGATTCCAGGATGGATACAATGTTTCTCACACACACACACACACATACACACACACACACATACATACACACACACACTGCCCCAGAGTGCAATTCCAGGATGGATACAATGTTTCACACACACATACATACACACACTGCCCCAGAGCGTGATTCCAGGATGGATACAATGTTTCACACACACACACACACACACATATACACACACACACACACTGCCCCAGAGCGTAATTCCAGGGTGGATACAATGTTTCACACACACATACATACACACACTGCCCCAGAGCGTGATTCCAGGATGGATACAATGTTTCTCACACACACACACACACACATACACACACACACACATACACACATACATACATACACACACACACACACACTGCCCCAGAGTGCAATTCCAGGATGGATACAATGTTTCACACACACATACATACACACACTGCCCCAGAGCGTGATTCCAGGATGGATACAATGTTTCACACACACACACACACACACACATATACACACACACACACACACATACATACACACATACATACATACATACACACACACATATACACACACACACACACATACATACACACATACATACATACACACACACACTGCCCCAGAGCGTAATTCCAGGATGGATACAATGTTTCACACACGTCCTCTTCTCCCTGCCTGACTGCTGAGACTTTCCCTGTAACTCATTCACACACTGTACCTGATTTCTGCTGCGTTGTCCCCATGCTGCCAGCTGATCTAAGATATAGGGGAGGGGGTTGTCTATATTTTAGATCAGCTGGCAGCATGGGGACAAGGCAGCACAAGCTTATCTGAAAAGGGCTGACCTGACTACTCAAATGGTATCTGTACTGAACTTTTAAAATCTGGTGATGTATATATGTACTGTACATGGTTCTGGTGCTGTGTTTATGTAATGATCTTGGTTCTGGTACTGTATTTGACTTATGGGTTTTGTTCTGGTGCTATAGTTATGTACTTATGTGGTGAACTTGGTTCTGGTGCTGTAGTTGACTTAAGATTTTGGTTCTGGTGCTGTATTTATGTATGGAACATGGTTCTGCTGCTGTTTTTATGTTTTGAGCAAGGTTCTGGTGCTGTATTGTGGCATGCCATCCCCCAGGGTCCATCAGGTCCAGTGTTTAGAAATGCCGAGTGGTATGTTGTGGCTTTAATAGTTTGTGTCACTGTGCTCTTACCTAGATACTAAATCACAGAAATATAGTGGCAAATATGAGGGAACTGCTCAAACCCCAAACACTGTAGCGTGTTTCTCATTGGGGG
The DNA here is from genome assembly GCF_014858855.1 of Bufo gargarizans. Lineage (NCBI taxonomy): Eukaryota > Metazoa > Chordata > Amphibia > Anura > Bufonidae > Bufo > Bufo gargarizans. The sequence goes on from NC_058086.1 coordinate 128,637,903, forward strand.
AGCAGTCCCACCGCATGTGGACCGCAGCAAACTACCATCCCCAGCAACAAAATGCGTACAATGGAGGACGCCGGCGCGGTCCACATGCACCACAAAGGCATCCTACACAAAACGGAGCATTGTGCGGATGAAAATATAATTATATAAATCACAGAAAAAATGCACCAAACGGATATGCCACTGACTATACGAGCTAGTCATACAAGCAGATATTAAAACCTGAGACTTTTGCCAATATATTCATGTCAGGAACACATTGGAGCCCATCATGCACCACGTCACGGTCTCTCAGCATGGCAAGGGTCCTACCACTACGCTAACTATGGTGTGAACACAATCTGAAGGTGATGAAATCCAGCTCACAGCCAAGAATAAATGTGAATAAAGCAAGACTGTAAGCCATACCCATATCAGACCGTGTGATGGAGGTTACTTACAGTGTTTGGGGTTTGAGCAGTTCCCCCATATTTGCCACTATATTTCTGTGATTTTGTTTTATATGTATTGAATGTGCCTTTACCTGGCATTTAAACATTCTTTTGCACTTGGTAACCTCCATCACACGGTCTGATATGGGTGTGGCTCACAGTCTTGCTTTATTCACATTGCATTAGTTGTCCTGCTATGCGGTTGTGTGGAAGCTTGGCTGTGAGCTGGATTTCATCACCTTCAGACTGTGTTCACACCATAGTTGGCGTAGTGGTAGGACCCTTGCCATGCTGAGACCGTGACGTGGTGCATGATGTGTTCCTGACAGGAATATATTGGCAAAAGCCTCAGCTTTTAATATCCGCTTGTATGACTAGCTAGTATAGTCAGTGGCATATCCGTTTGGTGCATTTTTTCTGTGATTTATATAATTATATTTTCATCCGCACAATGCTCAGTTTTGTGGTGCATGTGGACCGCGCCGGCATTCTCTATTGTACGCATTTTTTGCTGGGGATGGTCGTTTTCTGCAGTCCACATGCGGTGGGGCTGCTCCCCCAATGAGAAACACGCTACAGTGTTTGGGGTTTGAGCAGTTCCCCCATATTTGCCACTATAATTCTGTGATTTTGTTTTATTTGTATTGAATGTGCCTTTACCTGGCATTTAAACATTATTTTGCACCTGGTAGCCTCCATCACACGGTCTGATATGGGTGTGGATTACAGTCTTCCTTTATTCACATTGCATTAGTTGTCCTGCTATGCGGTTGTGTGGAAGCTTGGCTGTGAGCTGGATTTTATCACCTTCAGACCGTGTTCACACCATAGTAAGCGTAGTGGTAGGACCCTTGCCATGCTGAGAGACCGTGACGTGGTGCATGATGGGCTCCGATGTTTTCCTGACAGGAATATATTGGCAAAAGTCTCAGCTTTTAATATCTGCTTGTATGACTAGCTAGTATAGTCAGTGGCATATCCGTTTGGTGCATTTTTTCTGTGACTTACCTAGATACTGTTGCAGCAGCAGCAAAGGAGTTGTAATTGGTGGAGTAAGTAGAGTCCAGACCTGGTGAAGTTTAACGGTTTTACCTAAATAAACTTGTGTCCTCTGAACTGTGTTTGACCCTTCTTTTGGCTCCATCAGGCTAAGGTTAAACTGGCAGGTAAACTTGAATACTTTGCTTTATCTCTCTGCTGCTATGCTATTCCCTGGCTTCAGTCTGGTTCCTTTCAGCTTCAGTTATTGTTTCTTATGAGAATGAGGTATCCTGTGACCGATTTTGCTGAGTAGGTGTCTTTGGCTCTGTTTTGCCTCTCATAGGTACTAAGTCCTTTTATATATAAGGAGTGTGCTACTCTCTGAGCTACTTTCCCAAATATCTTGCAGCAGTGAGGGGAAACACTTCCTCACCACACCATGCTGCTTCACTCTCTTGCTCCAACTCTCAACTCCACTTCTCCACTCTTTACTCCACTATAGCTTCCTCCAAATAGGAAATGTGGCTAGCCCACTTCTGGGAGAATGGAATGTTAAGTTTCAGACCTTGGGGGACCTGCGGAAGCAGTAGACTGAGTCTGGAGTAGAAACATCCAGAGCCACCATGTACAGGCGTGTGCACTTTTGAACCAGAAACAGCGGCAGAAGCGCCTGACCTGGGCTACAGAGAAGCAGCACTGGACTGTTGCTCAGTGGTCCAAAGTACTTTTTTCGGATGAAAGCAAATTTTGCATGTCATTCGGAAATCAAGGTGCCAGAGTCTGGAGGAAGACTGGGGAGAGGGAAATGCCAAAATGCCTGAAGTCCAGTGTCAAGTACCCACAGTCAGTGATGGTCTGGGGTGCCATGTCAGCTGCTGGTGTTGGTCCACTGTGTTTTATCAAGGGCAGGGTCAATGCAGCTAGCTATCAGGAGATTTTGGAGCACTTCATGCTTCCATCTGCTGAAAAGCTTTATGGAGATGAAGATTTTATTTTTCAGCACGACCTGGCACCTGCTCACAGTGCCAAAACCACTGGTAAATTGTTTACTGACCATGGTATTACTGTGCTCAATTGGCCTGCCAACTCTCCTGACCTGAACCCCATAGAGAATCTGTGGGATATTGGGAAGAGAAAGTTGAGAGACGCAAGACCCAACACTCTGGATGAGCTTAAGGCCGCTATCGAAGCATCCTGGGCCTCCATAACACCTCAGCAGTGCCACAGGCTGATTGCCTCCATGCCACGCCGCATTGAAGCAGTCATTTCTGCAAAAGGATTCCCGACCAAGTATTGAGTGCATAACTGAACATAATTATTTGAAGGTTGACTTTTTTTGTATTAAAAACACTTTTCTTTTATTGGTCGGATGAAATATGCTAATTTTTTTTAGATAGGAAATTTGGGTTTTCATGAGCTGTATGCCAAAATCATCAATATTAAAACAATAAAAGGCTTGAACTACTTCAGTTGGTGTGTAATGAATCTAAAATATATGAAAGTCTAATGTTTATCAGTACATTACAGAAAATAATGAACTTTATCACAATATGCAAAATTTTTTAGAAGGACCTGTATATATACATATTTATGTGGTCAAGTGTTATATGTAATCATATATGTAAGTGATCCTCCAGAGGGGCATCGCTTTCAAGTCCAATGTCTCGTATGGTCACCAACTAGAACTTAACTAATAAAAAAAAAAATACAGTTATACTGCCCTATAGTACCATGTGTAGCAATATAGCTGTATGTCTGTTCTGTGTAACAGCTGCATGTGCTGCTCGGCCTGGAGTACATGAGCTGCGGGGACTTTTACACCCACCTACTGATGAAGGACCAGCTTGACATCCCCAGTGCAAGGTAAAGGTTTCTATTAGCTACAAATCTGATCAGAACTGTATATGAGATATAAGATCGTCTCTCTTCATATCTGTGGTGTTTTATGTGCATTTAGGGTTCTAGTATTTTCTGTGGTAACAATAGTGTAGATTGCGGCCATATTCTAGTCACCAGAACCTCACCAGAAGCCTGACTGACCCATTATTAGTCACTGGGGTCTGACAGGATTCGTTGTGTGTTCTGTGGACAATCATCCAGGATGTTACACTTGTTCATTGTCTTTCTGTCAGATTCTATGCCGCTGAACTCGTCTGTGGAATCCAGTTCCTGCACTCAAAGGGCGTCATCCACAGATAATTACACTTTAATTGTCTGTTCCAGGGTTCACCCTAAAGTCTAACATCAAAATCAGCCATTTGTCAAAGATATCTAAATGTAGCATTAACTCTCCAACAAATAATTGTTTTATATTTAACAGAGACCTGAAGCCAGAGAACATCTTGGTGTCTGAAACGGGCCATATGAAGATCACTGATTTCGGTCTCGCACTTGTCAACATGCATGGAGACCGAACAGCCACCTCATACGCTGGAACAATCGGCTACATAGCTCCTGAGGTGAGCAGAATAGAGATTTTCCATATTGTAATTGTATAAGTCATCATGGATCATACACATGGCCCGACATATGCCCATTACAGTTAGAGATCATCAAATCTCAGTGTATTACATAATCACCCAGATTATTATAGTGATAACTCAGCATGGTGACATCAGTTGTAGAACATGTTGACCAATTCAGTATCTACTCTCTTCCTCCTGATAGATGCTGGCTAGGAAGGAGTATAACGCCGGAGTAGACTGGTATTCTTTCGGTGTCATCTTGAAAGAAATGGTTACCAGTGATTGTGCGTACCATCAGACAATCGATGATGCATCCTCCGGCATTAAGAGCATCATTAGAAAGGTCAGTAGTCATACAAGGTATTAGTACTATGGTTTATACAGTGATGGCTGTGAGCATGGTTTATTGGCTGTATATCTTCTATTTATGGGTTTTTATTTGATAATTTTTAGCTCCTTCGGAAAGATCCTGCCAGACGCTTAGGAGTTAATGGTAACATCAGAAAGCACCGATTCTTTCAGCGTATGGACTGGGTCTCTGTGGAAGCCCTAGAGTTGCCTCCACCATACACACCTGAGGTAAGTACATAACCAAATGTTGTTCCAGCACCTCTTCTATTACAGGTTACAGAACTGATTATTTATAAGAGAAGCACTGATAGGAAGAGGACATTCATTGTAATCTTGAAGTTGTTGAGTATTACTGGTGGCACTAATACTGGAAAGATAATAACATCTAGAGCTGCTGTTCCACCTATGGCGTACTCTACGTGGAGGCAGACCACACCAGTGGAGGGGTTAAAATAGATTTTTACAATTTCCATTCTATTGCTGCAGACATCCACTTTTATCATGTACTATGTGAAGAGAAGCAGGAGATAATTGATTATGAGGCTAATATTTGAAGTCAGTTCACCTTGAGACTACACTAGCATATTTTTCGCCAAATAAATCAAATGTCACATATTGTTTGATAAACTTGATGTTTTTAAACCTAACAGTGTTGTGTAGAAATGTTGCTTCAGGTTTTATACACCCACCCTGCTATAAAGAAAAAATGGGGATTTTGTCCAGCTTGTAGTTGTGGTAATCCAAAAGCTTTTATTCAATAATCACGTGAGTATAAAATCCAGGTACAAGAAAGCAGGTCTACATGTTTCGGGCACAATTCAATTTTAGCCCTTACTCATGACCACCCTGCTATAGGTGTGAGTTTGAGAATATTTTTACGACTTTCTAAAGTTCCAAGTATAGAGTAAAACTATTCCACATAACTAACCACTGTCCTAACCCCTTTTCAAAACTGGAGTGAGCAGTGTAAAGACACAAAAAGCCACAATTTATGTTCACAAAAGCCCAAAAAAATTGCAAGCTCGAATTTTGGAGTGCAGGGTGTAATACATTTTCTCCATGGTGTTTAAAAAGAACAACATATTTATGAAGTACATGTTCCACTTTTTTTATGACATAGAAGTCAGGTAAAGTAGAAGAAGAGCAATAGTTGTTTTCTTTTTTACAACATTTCTCAACTTTTCACACTTTTCAAACTCAAAGTTTGTGTGACAGAAAAATCAAACCTATGCCAACTCATACACCAGTTTCTGGCATTAATTATAGTGAGTCGTCCCACTTCACCTCACCCACCATTATCACTATATTTCCGAAGCGGTGAGAAGTGTCGAAAGTTGCATTTTATAGAGAAAATATAAGGTGCATCATTGTTTGTGCCTTTTTTATGCCATAAAAAGGCAAAAGAAATTGCCCCAATTTTTAAAAGAGGAGTGCTACCGAAAGACATAATCCTAATATTATAATTCTGTCTTGTTATAGCCAACTGAACCTCATCATCGTCCTAGACCATTCCATCTGGACAAACTGGAGGCAGCAGAGGTCAGAACACCTATTTCAGCAGCGGACCAGGCCTTGTTCGAGGGATTTTCTTTTTGTCAACTTGGAAACCCTTGATGAAACACCAGCTCCATAGTCACCAGAGCAAGCTGCCCCCTGAGCCTCTGGAAGAGAAAGATCAAGTGAAGAAGAGAAAGCTGGACATCACTGCAGTGATCTACAAGCAAGTCCTGCAGGAATGAAGAGGAGGAGAATGAAGCACCTTGCTGCGTCTGGCCCCACATTCCAGAAGAAAGAAGAATCCTAAGAAGAACAAAGGCAAGGATCACCTCCAAATATATAATAAGATAAGTTATGGTAAGTAAGGTAAGTAAGGTAAGTATAGTTTATCAATATTCATAGTTAATAGAATTGAAAAAAATAAAATAAAAATGTAAATGTAAGATAGGTCTATGATAATTATAAGATATAATAATGATAAGTATAGTATAGACAGGAGTTAGATGTAAGAATTAAAGTGACTTTCCAGTGGGGGGAGGGGGGTTAATGATTTAGAGAATATCAGGGACTGTACAGGTAAATTCAGCCATGCCATCTGATGTGAATACAACCTCACTTGCAGATGGTGTGACCATAGGGGATGTCATGGCTGTACATTACCACTTCCACCACCTTGGCCATAAGGTAGAGCAGTAGTTTGAGGCACTTCTCTTAAATTCTGCTGACATATAAACAATTTACTTTTTTACATTCAGGGTGATATGTGGATTTTAAAAAACAGAACAGCGTAAATTTCCAATGGGATAAACTGGAGATTTGCTTTAAGATGAATATAAGCTATAACATAGGTATAAGTTACATATAAGTAAATGGTAAGATATGGCTAAGATCAGAATACCCATTGTATGAGGCGGGCAGAGGAGGCCGGGATTACAGAAGCTGCCATGTAGATTGTGCTACTCAGTTATAGTAACTACCATAGAGGTGAATAAGAACTAGGGACACAGCTCAGTATAGCAGCCATGATATTTCCATAGCTCTGGAGATACAGAAACAGTGTAACACAACCCACTCTGCTGCTTCAGTAACCCTGCCCGTCTCTGGCCTCTGCATACAACCAGTATTTCCATCTTAGCCATGAATGGGCCAGATGGGAATACCCCTTCAAAGGGCATCTGTCAGCAGATTTGTACCCATGAAACTGGCTGACCTTTTGCATGTGCGCTTGGCAGCTGAAGGCATCTGTGTTAGTCCCATGTTTGGTCCCATATTTTAATATATGAAAATGAACATGGTACCAACACAGATGTCTTCAGCTGCCAGGCGCACATGTAACAGGTCAGCCAGTTTCATAGGTACAAATCTGCTGACAGATGCCCTTTAAATATAAGGTAGACTGAAGTAATATAGGTAATTAACAGTCATAGATTAGAAAGATAAACCATCACATATATACTGTAGAAGCAGAACGTATACATGTTCCGGTACATATTAGATATACCATAGGAGTAAGGCTTATAATAGAAAGGAATAAGTTAGGTGTAACAGAGGGTAAGACATGGAGAAGGTAGATGAAGGAGGTCTGAACAGCCTAGATATAAAAATGGGTTAGATATTAGATGAATAAGTTAGATATAATGTGTACCTGCAGGTTTTCAAAACGTTTGATATGTCATAGTGACATAGTGATCGCTGGGGTCTGAGTGCTGAGACCCCCACCGATCACTAGGACGAGTAGTGATCGTTGTTTCTCCTCACTGCTGAGGACAGAAATGAAGACGGCCTCATTGGATTTCTACTGACGCCATCTTCATTACCGTGTTCAGCAGTGAGGAGAAATGGCGCTAACTCCTCGTTTTAACCATCAGTGGGGGATCTCAGCACTCAGACCCCCATGATCAAAGCCTTTGATATGAAACTGTGACACATTAAAAGTTTTGAAAAAGTGCATTTTTTCTTTAAGACAAAATAGTCATTAAATACATATAATAGGTGCAAAAAAATAAAAAAAATTTAAATATAGCACAATTATAGGATAGGGATAGGATAAGAATAAGTTATCAGATATAAGAGAGAAGTAACTTACATATGAGATTAATATAACTTTCACACCAGCATTTTTGCGGGATCCGACATGGAACAGCAAAAACACTTCCGTCATGATAATACAGCCATCTGCATCCGCTATGAACGGATCTGGTTCTATTAGGCCCCTTTCACACGAGCGAGTATTCCGCGCGGGTGCGATGCGTGAGTTGAAAGCATTGCACCCGCACTGAATCCTGACCCATTTATTTCTATGGGGCTGTTCACATGAGCGGTGATTTTCACGCATCACTTATGCGTTGCGTAAAAATTGCAGCATGCTCCTCTTTGTGCGTTGCGGTGCGATAATCCACGCAACGCAGGCCCCATAGAAGTGAATGGGGTTGCGTGAAAATCGCAAGCATCCGCAAGCAAGTGCGGATGCGGTGCGATTTTCACGCATGGATTCTAGGTGACAGTCTATTCACTGTATTATTTTCCCTTATAACATGGTTATAAGGGAAAATAATAGCATTCTGAATACAGAATGCATAGTATAATAGTGCTGGAAGGGTTAAAAAAATAAAAAAAGTTAACTCACCTTATCCTCTTGTTCGCGTAGTTCGTTCCCGGTCTGTTCTTTGCTAGCTGTGGGCTTGGGCTAAAGGACCTTTGATGACGTCAGATCACATGCTCCATCACCATGGTGATGGACCATGTGATTGGAGCATGTGATCTGACGTCACCACAGGTCATTCAGCCCAAGCCCACAGCTAGCAAAGAACAGACCGGGAATGAACTACGCGAACAAGAGGATAAGGTGAGTTAACTTTTTTATTTTTTAACCCTTCCAGCACTATTATACTATGTATTCTGTAGTCAGAATGCTATTATTTTCCCTTATAACCATGTTATAAGGGAAAATAATACAATCTTCAGAACATCAATCCCAAGCCCGAACTTCTGTGAAGAAGTTCGGGTTTGGGTACCAAACATGCGCGATTTTTCTCACGCGAGTGCAAATCGTGCATTTTCCCGCAACGCACCCGCCTCTTATCCGGGCAAAAAACATGACGCCCGTGTGAAAGAGGCCTTATCCTTAAAATCGCCATGACAAATTCATCATGAACACCATTAAAAGTCAATAGGGAACGAATCAGTTTTCTATTGTATCCGAGAAAACTGATCCGTTCTTATTGACTTACATTGTGAGTCATGACGGATCCATCTTGCTACGAACCACATCGCGGACAGAAACACGCTGCTTGCAGTGTTATTCTGTCCGCGATGGGGACGCAACCAAATGGAATGGAATGTGTTCTGTCCCCAGATTCAGTTCCAGTTGTTTCTGTCTCTTTATCAGTTGACATGGCATTTAACTGTGTTGTAATAAATTTGCATTACATTGTGTGGTAACAGCACCATCTATTAATGAGTTTAGGTATTTCACCCAGCCTGTTTTTCTCTATGCATTATGGGAGTCCCTGAGCATTGTGGGTAGTTCCTGGTTCTTGCTAGTCTTGTGCTGGTACAGCAAGCAGCCACCATCTTATGTCTCAGCAACCATGCACTCTCACTGGTTTTCCTGCCACATCATCTGTTATTCAGCCTGTTTTTGAGCATAGTCGGTAAGAGCACCATCTATGTGTCATTTACTGCATTTTATTATGTTTATTGTATCTGATAGCTCACTATTATTGTATTATCTCATATACTGAATGTATAGCAGATTATTCTGTGTTTTATGCCATATACCATGGTATTTATGTTCTAAAATACTACTGTTTTATTCTGTAGTTTCACATTTCCTGTCAGTCTACGAGCAATAAAGAGAACCTTAAAGCGGAACAGTCTCTTTTCTCTCAGAGGACAAAAAGGTTTAGCTACATGTCAGATTACACACCGTGCTAACGTGTATGAGGACAGTATAGTGAAACGACTGCTGAGAACAAGCTCAGTGAATAACTGCCAAAGACAGCAGTGAAATGACTGCTGAGAACAAGCTCTGAAGATCAGACTGATGGAGCCGCCATTATCCACGCAGAGCCTACTTACGGATATCGCAGCAGTCTCCTAACAGTCGCAACATGTCTATTAGTCGAGCATCTTCCATTAAGACAAGGTCTCAGATAAGTGGCTCTAATAGGACATCGATCAGAGAAGCTGCAGCCATTGCCCGCACCAAAGCAGAAGCAGCAAAGGCAAAAGCCAGCTTCATAGAACAAGAGGTGCAGATAAAGCTAGAGAAAGCGCAACTTGAAGCTTCTCTGAATAGGGAGAAAGCGCAACTTGAAGCCACTCTAGAAAAACTGGCTGCAGATAAAGAGACAGCAGCTGCCATAGCGGAAGCAGAGTATCTAGAAGCCACTGAACTTCAGGAAACCAAGAGTCATCGCAGCAATGTCCATCCAGAAGTTGAATACCAAGATCCAGAACAGCGTACCTTACAATATGTCTATCAACATTCCAAGTCGGACGACGACCCAGATCCACAGCTTAACACAAAGCGGTTTGTTGACAAGCCAAGCCCACCTGCTTATTTGGATCATCAGAAAGTCGACTATCGGTCTCCTTGCAGCAGACTAGAGAATACACATCAGAGTGAAACTGCCTACAACAACTTCTCTCCAGAACAGAGAATCAGAAATCCGCCCCTGCTAAGAGAGATGCCCTTTGCTTCAGAACGGTATTACACGGACAGGATTAAACCAGAGACTTCCAACAGGTATGGCCAAGCACCACACATTCACTCTGACAACACACCACCAGCTGGTTCCAGCGCCAATCAAGCCACAATGGACTTTGCCAGGTTCCTTGCTCGACGTGAGCTGGTCAACAAGGGACTTGTAAAGTTCAGCGACCGTGCTGAGAATTAAAGAGCTTGGCGAGCTTCCTTCCAAAATGCCACCAGAGACCTAGGTCTGTCTTGTAGTGAAGAACTGGATCTCCTGGTAAAATGGCTGGGAAGTGAGTTCGCCGAACACGCTAGAAGGATTAGAGACATCAATGTAAATTATCCAGACATTGGTCTAAAAAGGGTCTGGGAGAGACTTAATGAGGTTTATGACGCAGCAGGTTAAGAGAATTGAGGACTTTCCTAAAATAGTGAACAAAGGCTATTCAAAGCTTAGAGAGTTAAGTGACTTATTAATGGAACTGAGTGTAGCAAAGGCAGAAGGGGATCTGGTGGGATTTACATTTCTTGACACTGCTAGAGGTGTGAATCCCATAGTTCAGAAGCTCCCATACAACTTGCAAGAGAAGTGGGTCATGTATGGTTCTCGGTATAAACAGACTTACAATGTACCATTTCCTCCATTTAATGTGTTGTAGATTTTGTCTCTGAACAAGCAAAAATCAGAAATGATCCTAGCTTTGATTTCATGATGTCATGTGCCACCACCTCACTCGGTAAACCTCGTAGGGCAACGGTGGAGGTCCACAAAACTAACGTTTCTTCCACAGGTGCAGTCCATAAAGAGTTCAGCTCCTATTAAGGAGGAGACAAACCCAAGGACCCGACCAGACAGTGTCCCTTACACAGGAAGCCTCATTCTCTACTTAAGTGCAGAACCTTCAGAGAAAAGTCAGTGGAAGACCGCAAGACCTTCCTCAAGGAGAACAACATCTGTTTTAAATGCTGCTCGTCAACTTCGCACTTCGCCAGGGACTGTGAGGTTAGTGCAAAGTGTGCCGAATGTGACAGCTCAAACCATAACACAGCTCTACACCCTGGGCCACCATCGTGGGCTTCATCCAAAACCCAAGAGCAAAGCGGGGAGCTGAAGGACACAAATACTGACACTTTGGCAGTTACTTCTAAATGTACAGAGGTTTGCAGAGACCTCAGAGGAGGCAGATCCTGCTCTAAAATCTCCCTAGTGAAGGTTTACCCAGCAGACGACCGAAGCAAAGCCATCAGTGTATGCAATTCTAGACGATCAAAGCAACAGGTCGTTAGCGAAGTCTGCCTTCTTTGATAGCTTCGACATCAAAGGACCCGGTGCCCCCTACTCTCTAAGAACTTGTGCTGGTACTGTGGAAACAGCCGGAAGGAGGGCAAGCGGCTACATAGTTGAGTCCAGCGATGGTCAAGTGCGTCTGCCTTTACCAACTATACTGGAATGTAACCAGATTCCTGACAACAGGTCCGAGATACCCACGCCAGAAGTAGCAGCGCATCAGCCTCACCTGAAGCGTATAAGACACCTGATCCCGAACCTTGATCCTGAAGCTCAGATAGTATTACTCCTCGGGAGGGATATCCTACAGGTCCACAAGGTTAGACAGCAGATTAATGGACCTCACAACGCTCCATACGCCCAGAGACTTGACCTAGGATGGGTCATTGTAGGAGAAGTCTGTTTGGGAGGTGTACACAAACCAACAACTGTCTACAGCATGCTTACCAGTACACTTGAGAATGGACGCCCATCTCTTCTCCAACCATGCGAAAATCACTTCTTCATCAAGGAACTGCCTCAAAGCACTTCATCACCAGGTACCTTTGCAGGTCCCACCTACGATGACTTCGTCTGGGATGCCAATCAAGACCACCTGGGATCCACAGTCTTCCGCAAGACTAAAGAAGACAATCGTATAGCGATGTCATTCGAAGATAGACTGTTCCTAGATATAATGGAGCAGGGAATGGTGCAGGATGAAACAAGAAGCTGGGTTGCACCTCTACCCTTTAAACCTCAAAGACAACGCTTACCCAACAATAGAGAGCAAGTTTTCAAGCGATTTGTCTCTCTTAGGCACAACCTAAGAAGCAAACCTGAGATGAGAGATCACTTCTTTACCTTCATGGAAAAGATATTCCGGAATGGTCATGCAGAGCTAGCACCTGTACTTCGAGACTCGGAAGAGCGCTGGTACCTGCCCATGTTTGGCGTGTATCACCCGAAGAAGCCAGGTCAAATCAGAGTAGTATTTGACTCAAGTGCCAAGTGTGAAGGCGTATCATTGAATGACGTTTTGCTGTCAGGCCCGGATCTAAACAACAAGCTCATAGGAGTGCTTCTCCGGTTTCGCAGAGACTCCGTTGCATTCACGGCTGATATCCAACAGATGTTCCATTGCTTCCTAGTTAAGAAGGCACATAGAAATTTCTTGAGATTCCTATGGTTCAAGGACAACGATCCCTCTAAAGATGTTGCAGAGTATCATATGAAAGTTCACATCTTCGGCAATAGTCCTTCTCCTGCAGTCGCTATCTATGGATTAAGACGCGCAGTTCAGAAAGTAGAAGAAAAGTACGGAGCGGATGTCAGACTCTTTGTAGAGAAGGACTTCTATGTGGATGACGGTCTGAAATCAATGCCCTCAGATGAGACTGCAATCAGTCTTCTTAAAAGAACCCAGGAAATGCTCTCTCTGTCTAACCTGAGGCTACACAAGATCGCTTCTAACAGCCAGAAATTGATGGAAGCCTTTCCTTCTCAGGACCATTCAGAAGACTTGAAGGATTTAGACCTAGGCTTTGACTCGCCTCCGATGCAACGGAGCCTTGGCCTACTATGGGACATAAAAGCTGATACTTTCACTTTCCAGGTTAGCAGAGAAGAAAAACCCTTTACTCGCAGAGGAGTACTGTCGGCCATAAGCAGTTTATATGACCCACTGGGATTTGCAGCTCCTATACTCATCGAAGGTAAAGCTATGTTAAGAGACTTCACCAAAGAAGGGTCGAACTGGGACACTCCCCTTCCCATGAAGGAAAGAACCACGTGGGTGGCCTGGAAGAATTCCCTTACAGCCTTATCGGATCTTCACATAGCACGTCCATATGTTTCTATACCAACTACCAGGGTTGAGACACAAAAACTTTGTGTTTTCTGCGATGCTTCAGTCAAAGCAATTGCGGCGGTAGCTTACTTGAAGACGTTAGATACCAGCGGACAATGCCATGTAGGGTTCGTCATGAGTAAAGCAAAACTAACGCCACTCCAGGAACACACAATACCACGCCTGGAACTATGTGCCGCGGTGTTAGCGGTGGAGTTAGCCGAACTCATCGCTACAGAAATGGACCTAGAGATTAAAGATTCTGAGTTCTATACAGATAGCAAGATAGTACTGGGATATATCTGTAATGAATCTAGACGCTTCTATGTCTACGTCAACAACAGAGTTCTAAGGATTAGAAGATCTACCTCTCCTGAACAATGGAAATATGTACCTACTCATCTCAACCCTGCAGACCAAGCAACCAGATCCGTTGCTGCTGACCGTCTCAAGGATACAATTTGGTTTACAGGCCCCACCTTTTTGTATAAACCAACGCCCAACACAACAGAAACTGCCATGTTTGAACTAGTAGACCCCCATGCTGATGTTGAGATACGTCCTCAGGTATCTGTGTTACATACGGAGACTCTGGACCACCACCTGAAATCCCACAGATTAAGTAGGTTCTCTACTTCGAGATCTCTTGTCCGTGCCATCACTTGCCTGACCCACATTGCTCGGTCGTACAAAGCAACCTCATCGGCAGATAAAGATATCTGTAGAGGTTGGCATCATTGTAAACATGTCTACACAGCTCTCGATCTAGAGCGGTCAAAAAATATAATTATCCAGGCTGTACAGCATGAAACCTATGCTACGGAAATCGACTGTGTAGTCAGCCAAAGACCCGTGCCTAAAGGTAGTGTTTTAAGGAAACTAGACCCAGTGATCGATGAAGATGGGCTCTTAAGGGTAGGTGGACGCCTTATGGAAGCCGATGTAGGCCTAGCAGAGAAACATCCTGTGATAGTTCCTGGACAGCATCATATAGCTACTCTGCTCGTGCAACATTACCATGAACAGACAAAGCACCAAGGTCGTCTGTTTACTGAAGGAGCTCTAAGAGCAGCTGGAATGTGGATAGTTGGAGCTAAAAGATGTGTATGCAGATTCATATTTAAATGTGTTACCTGTCGGAAACTCCGTGGTATGTCACAGGCACCGAAGATGGCAAACCTCCCGTATGACCGACTAAGTATGGATCCACCCTTCACCAATGTTGGCCTAGACGTGTTTGGACCTTGGCCTGTGGTTGTCCGGCAAACCAGGGGAGGCCGTGCGCACGGGAAACTTTGGGCTATTATGTTCACCTGTCTGTCCATCAGAGCTGTCCATATTGAAGTAATTGAATCTATGGATACTTCCTGTTTCATTAATGCTTTCCGACGTTTCATTGCCATTAGAGGACCGGTCAAACACATTCGTTCTGACCGAGGCACAAACTTTGTCGTAGCAGCGAGAGAACTACAACTCTCTTCCAACTTGGATGTTAACAACATAGAAAGATACCTCAGTGAACGAGGATGTACTTGGACCTTCAACCCACCACACTCTTCTCACATGGGAGGTGCTTGGGAGAGGATGATAGGCATCGCAATCTTCAAAGCTGACTCATGAAAGCCTGACTACCTTCATGGCAGAAGTATCGGCTATCATAAATGCCAGACCGCTAACCCCGATTTCTAGCGATCCTGATGACCCAACAGTTCTCACACCCGCCACACTGCTTACCCAAAAGACTGAACAAATTTGTGCTCCACCTGGAGAATTCAATTCCAAAGATCTTTACAAAAATCGATGGAGACAAGTACAGAGTCTCTCAAACTCGTTCTGGGACAAGTGGAAAAAGCAATACATTCCCACTCTGCAACCGAGGAGAAAGTGGCAAACCAGCAAGCCTAACCTCCAGACTGGCGATGTAGTCCTAATGAAAGACTGCCAGTCACGGAGAAACGAGTGGCCGTTAGGTCTTGTGACTAAGACATTCCCAAGTAAGGACGGAATTATACGCAAAGTAGAATTGAAAATACGGAGACAGGGAGAGACCAAATTGTTCCTCAGACCAGTAGGAGAACTCGTTCTACTGTTTGCACCAAAAGAATACAATAGTGACGTCGGTTGACGTCAAGCGGGGAGTGTTCTGTCCCCAGATTCAGTTCCAGTTGTTTCTGTCTCTTTATCAGTTGACATGGCATTTAACTGTGTTGTAATTCATTTGCATTACATTGTGTGGTAACAGCACCATCTATTAATGAGTTTAGGTATTTCACCCAGCCTGTTTTTCTCTATGCATTATGGGAGTCCCTGAGCATTGTGGGTAGTTCCTGGTTCTTGCTAGTCTTGTGCTGGTACAGCAAGCAGCCACCATCTTATGTCTCAGCAACCATGCACTCTCACTGGTTTTCCTGCCACATCATCTGTTATTCAGCCTGTTTTTGAGCATAGTCGGTAAGAGCACCATCTATGTGTCATTTACTGCATTTTATTATGTTTATTGTATCTGATAGCTCACTATCATTGTATTATCTCATATACTGAATGTATAGCAGATTATTCTGTGTTTTATGCCATATACCATGGTATTTATGTTCTAAAATACTACTGTTTTATTCTGTAGTTTCACCTTTCCTGTCAGTCTACGAGCAATAAAGAGAACCTTAAAGCGGAACAGTCTCTTTTCTCTCAGAGGACAAAAAGGTTTAGCTACATGTCAGATTACACACCGTGCTAACGTGTATGAGGACAGTATAGAATGCATTCTGGAGTTTCGTTCAGTTCAGCTTTGTCTCCATTGACAATGAATGGGGACAAAACTGAAGCGTTTTACCCCGCTATTGATATCCTATGATGGAACTGAATAGCGGAAAGGGAAAGCTCAGATGTGAAAGTAGCCATAGTTATCAGGTATAAGTATAAGGTAAAGGGGTATTCCCTCCTTATACATTTATGGTATTTCCAATCCTCTTCTTTGACTCCTAATGGGACAAGGGACCCTCAGAGATGAGATTCTCAGAGGTGAGAACAGCACATATCAGGCTGTAGGTATGCCATAAATGTTTAAGATAGGAATTTTCACTTAATGATAAGGTAGAAAGATAAGAAAGATAGATGTATTAGAGATTAGATAAAGGGGAGCCATAATCAGGTCCTTTTCCACAGACGGATGATAAAGAACAAGCGTTAGCTCCGCTGTTCCTGCTCCTGATCATTGCGGTGTGTACAATCCTCACTCATCGGTGATCAGATCTTTTATGCGGCATTAGAAATGTTCGTTTGTTGGCAGCACATCACCCTGTGTAAACGGCATATGCTGCCAATAAATGAACACTGTATGGGGATGAATGATCCTATTACCGACCATTTATCCCCATACTAATGATCATTGCTGCATATAAATGTAGGTAATGAGCGCCAAACAACATGGTGTAACCGATCTTTACCGGACAGAATATCTGCCAGTGTGACAGGACCTGATATATAATATAGAGATAAGTAATATATTACTTATGTAAGATATAAGATAAGTAGAATAGAGAATAAGTTACAGATAAGATATAAGTTAAAGGGACACTGACAGGCAAATTCAGCATATTTAGTTATATATCTGACATTACAGGTCTTATACAGTCTATTAAAAGCATCTAAGTATCCCCCCTGTCCACCTTATAAATACTGAAAAATAAAGTTTTATAACCTGCCTGTCTCCTCACCAATCTGCCCAAGGGGCGGCGTTTCATCTTAAAATGCGCCCAACCAGCCGCTCCCAACTGCCGTTCTGAAGCACCCCCCAGCTCATCAATATTCACTTCGCTGGGCGGCGGCTACAACTCTCCCCAGTCACGATTCATAAACAAGAGTTAGTCTTTCACCGACCACATCAACTCAGTGGATCATAACATCAATTTCACGCGGGAAGATATGCAGAACAACAAACTGGCGTTTCTGGACTGTCTTATAACAGTGGAAGATGGAAGGAAGCTGGGAATAGAGGTCTATCGAAAACCAACACTCACAGACCA
Source organism: Bufo gargarizans (assembly GCF_014858855.1). Classification (NCBI taxonomy): domain Eukaryota; kingdom Metazoa; phylum Chordata; class Amphibia; order Anura; family Bufonidae; genus Bufo; species Bufo gargarizans. Next base: position 128,655,462 of record NC_058086.1, read on the forward strand.
GTACCTGCTATTTGATTCCCACCATCCTCTAGACCACAAACTGGGAGTCATCCAGACTCTACACCACCGGGCAGAGAAAAACCCCACCAGCACAGAGGCCAAGGCGAAGGAACTCAAACACCTCAGAGGGGCACTTAAAACTTGTGGGTATCCAGTTTGGGCCCTTGTCAAAACAGAAGTAAGGAGAAGAAAGAGCACCAAGACTACCAGTGAGGGCCAGAAGCATGACAGACGCAAGAATATGGTTATCCCATATGTAGCTGGGGTGTCTGAGAAACTCAAAAGGATTTTTAATAAACATCACATTCCTGTTTGCTTTAAACCCAGCAACACACTGAGGCAACAACTGGTTCACCCCAAAGACCCAACGCCTAAACACAAGATGGACAACATTGTGTACGCAGTCCAGTGCAATGAGGAATGCTCAGAACTGTATATCGGCGAAACAAAACAACAACATCAGCGTATGGCTCAGCATAGAAGAGCCAAAACCTCTGGTCAATATTCAGCCATGTACTTACATCTAAAAGGGGCAGGTCACACCTTTGAAGACAGTCAAGTACGTGTTTTGGATAAGGAGGCCGATTACTACAAACGAGGCGTGAAGGAGGCCATCTACGTAAACATGGAGAAGCCAAGCTTGAATAGAGGCGGGGGGTTAGACATCTATTGTCTGCCACATACAATGCTGTCTTGACACCTTTTTCTGGGAAGTCTTTATCACCTACTGACTCCAATTAGGATAATAGAATCAACACCTTTGACCCAATGCTGGGTATAATTACCAGATGTGGATTCAGTTACATATTTATTCCCAGAATTTTTGTACAGTCACTCAGAATTGAGAAAGCTCGTTGGAAGAACGAGTGAAACGTTTTCAAGAAATCTACAGTACGTCCAGTTGCCTTGATTTATTCTTTACAGATATACCATGACCTGGATAAATGAGAACCTTCACAGACTTCTCTTATCTCTAGTCTCAGCACTCACACCCCCACTGATAAAAACCTTTGACATGTCAGTTGTAGGAGAGTCCCCGGAATAATAATGGACGGACGATACGTGCCACCAGAGGTCCTGGCCTCGGTGGAGTAAGAACCGGATCATTGCGGTTACAGCGGCGAATGCTGCTGGCGCAGCGTGTCCGGGCCGGTTCTTACTGTTCCCCACGGCCAGCCCAGGTTTTTGGTGGAGCTGGGCCTTTAAGAACCCAGCCTGCTGATGATGGGGGTGGGGTGTGTCTTGCTGGGCTGGAGATTTCCACAGACAGAGTGAGTGCTGGTGAAGGAGAGTCTGGGCGCAGCACACATTGAAGGATAGCCCTGGGACCTGTGGTGCTACGAGCCGAAGGGGCTCTGGCCTGAGGGAGACAAAGGCAGATAGCCTAGAAGCCTGCAGAACTGCTGTGGTCTGTCCAAAACAAGGTGACTCAAACCTGCTGTTTATTTTCTATGGAAGGACTTTTGTTTTATGCACTATGTGGATATGCACCTGTGTGGTCTGCACGTTGCCTGTTATGCCGTTGGTGTGAATAAAGTCACAGTGTATCACAAAGACGGTCTGTGATTGCCTCAATACTGCCGCCGCTACCGTAGCCTACCACGAGCACATCCCCACAATTGGTGGCTTGGAGCGGGCATTCCTGCAGTGAGGCAGGCCTGAGGCAAAAGTTGTGTTGGACTGCATGTCATATATCAGGCCTGCAAGTTTTATGGTTCCTGACAAGATGGAGGAGGCCATTAAGCACCTGATTCAGAGTAATGTACAGCAGCAACAGGCATTGCAGGCTCAGAAGGAAAGACATGATGAGGCTATGTGTGCACAGCAGCAAACAAACAATCTCCTAATGCAGCAGCTGGTAGCCATGCAAGAGTCGGTGCGAACATCCCTGCAAGGAGTTTCAACTGCAACAACCCCGACTGTGTCTACCGCCAGGGACAAAGTCCGATCCGCCCTGAGGAAAATGGGTCCGGGAGATGATATAGAGGCATTCCTGATGGTATTCGAAAGAACCGCGGAGCAAGAGAGGCTGCCGTTGGAGCAGTGGGCCGAGGTGGTGGCGCCTTTTCTGGTGGGGGACGCACAAAAGGCCTATTTTGACCTCAGCTGCGATGAGGCCAAGGACTATGAGAGGCTAAAAACTGAGGTGTTGGCCAGGTTGGGGGTAAACACCTATGTGCGAGCGCACAGGGTGTATCAGTGGGTGTTTGCCGAGTCCCGACCCGCCCGGTCACAAGCCTATGACTTACTTCACCTAGTAAAAAAATGGCTTCAGCCTGAAATATTGAGCACTTCTCAGATGGTTGAAAGGGTCGTGGTCGGCAGGTTCGTGCGTACCCTCCCGAGAGCCATACAGCGCTGGGTGGGACAAGGCGATCCAGGCAACCTGGAACAACTGGTTAGCCTGGTGGAGAGGTATATGGCCACTCAGGATTTGGTGCGGGACTCAGCGGTACTACCGAAGTCACGTCAGCCCCCGTTGCCGACCCGGGATCCTGAAAAAGGGATCCCACCACATAAGGAGGGGAGTGGATCTCCAGTCCGTGGGAGGAATACCCTGGGGAGGAGGGAGGCTGCGAGGATCAGATGTTGGCATTGTCAGGACTGGGGACATGTGGCATCCAACTGCCCTAGGGCATCCGAACCCATGGACTGCGGGTTCGCTCGCCGGTCCTCTTTTTATGCCCAACCGGTGTATATAGCTGACCCCCTGCTGGCGGCGGACAACCCTCCGGTGTGTGATGTCGTTGTTAATGGACACTCCGTGCAGGCCCTGCTGGACTCTGGGAGCCTGGTAACTCTGGTCCATGAGTCGCTGGTAACGGAAAAACTCCCAGAAAGGCGAACCCTTACCATTGTCTGTATACATGGGGATCGCAGGGAGTATCCCACCACTAAGATTACCCTGGCAGTGTGTGGAAAGGAGGTACCACATGTCGTCGGGGTGGGGAGACGGCTCCCTTATGCCGCAATATTGGGGAGGGACTTTCCCCTGTTCTGGACTTTGTGGAGGAACGGGTTGCCTACCTATGGGGAAGGAAAATGTCCAGGTCCCGAGCCCGAGGACCCCGAGGCAGGGACCCCAGCTGTAGGGGTCACCGTAGAGGAGGTAGAGTGTAACCCTGACCGGTTTCCCCTAGAAGTATTGGCGGGTGAGACAGTAGAAAGTTCGTCCATCCTGGATCTGGAGGTACCCCGAGAAACCTTCGGGACCGCACAGCTCCAGGATTCGACGTTATTGCGGGCTAGAGAAGGTGTGTCGGTGGTTAATGGTGTTGCCCAGCGTCCCGGCGCCGATACCGTATTTCCTCACCTGGCCTATAACCAGGACCTGTTATATAGGGTAGACAAGGTGAGGCAGGAGGTGGTGGAACAACTGGTGGTGCCCCAGCCTTACCGGCGAATGGTCTTGAATTTAGCGCATGCACATGTGTTGGGTGGTCATCTAGGGGTTAAGAAAACGCTGGAGCGAATTCTACAACGGTTCTATTGGCCTGGGATATATGAGGAAGTCCGGAGGTTCTGTCAGTCCTGTCCAGTGTGTCAGCTGACTAGCCCCCAACCTCACTATCGCAGTCCACTGGTACCTATGCCCATTATAGAGGTGCCCTTCGAAAGGATCGCCATGGATCTGGTAGGCCCCATTATTAAGTCAGCCCGAGGTCACCAACACATCCTGGTAGTGTTAGACTATGCCACTCGCTATCCGGAGGCGGTCCCATTGCGCCATACGTCGGCCAAGGTAATAGCTAAAGAGCTCATGAGTATGTTTGCCCGGGTGGGGATACCAAAGGAGATTCTGACGGACCAGGGGACACCCTTTATGTCCAAAGTAACAAAGGAATTGTGTAAGCTATTAAATATTAAACACCTGCACACGTCCGTCTACCATCCCCAAACCGATGGGTTAGTAGAACGGTTTAATAAGACCCTGAAGTCCATGCTAAAAAGAGTCGTGGCTAAGGACGGGAGGGATTGGGACTTACTGTTGCCCTATGTTTTGTTTGCGGTACGGGAGGTGCCCCAGGCGTCCACGGGGTTCTCGCCCTTTGAGTTGTTATATGGGCGACATCCCCGTGGGCTACTGGATATCGCTAAGGAAGCATGGGAGCAACAGCCTACGCCTCATAAAAGTGTGATAGAGCACATAGAAAAAATGCAGGACCGAATAGGGGTCGTGTTGCCGATCGTCCGTGAGCACATGGAAGCGGCACAACTGGCCCAGAGTCGGGTATATAACCGAACCGCCCGGGTAAGGACATTTCACCCGGGGGACCGAGTTCTTGTACTCGTGCCCACGGTCGAGAGTAAATTCTTGGCCCGGTGGCAAGGACCCTATGAAGTTAAGGAGAAGGTGGGCCCAGTTGATTACAGGATATACCAGCCAGGGAGGCGGAAGCCCGAACAGGTATATCATGTGAATCTACTAAAACCTTGGAGAGACAGAGAGAATTTGTTTGCAGACAGCCCGCCCTCTGTCGGGACGTCAGGGAGTGACCCGGGGTCACCAGGTGTTCCGGAGAGCGCCGCTGGGGTGACGATAGGGGACGGACTGTCGACCAAACAAGCACAAGAGGTGAAAGAATTTGTTAGTCGGAATAGGGACGTATTCTCTGACCTTCCTGGACGTACCACCTTGATCGAGCATGACATTATCACCGAGCCCCGGGTGAAAGTCCGCCTAAGACCATACCGAGTACCGGAGGCTCGGCGACAGGCCATTTCGCAGGAGGTAAGATCGATGCTACGTCTAGGGGTCATAGAAGAGTCAAAGAGCGAGTGGGCTAGCCCGATTGTCCTTATTCCCAAACCGGATGGTTCATTACGGTTCTGTAATGATTTTAGGAAATTGAATGAGGTATCAAAATTTGACGCCTATCCCATGCCTCGGGTAGACGAGTTGATAGAGCGGCTGGGAAAAGCCCGGTATTTTTCGATCCTAGATCTCACGAAGGGCTACTGGCAGGTACCTCTGACGGAGGCGGCAAAGGAGAAGACGGCCTTTGTCACCCCGGAGGGGCTTTTTCAGTATAGGGTGTTGCCTTTTGGGTTACATGGCGCTCCGGCTACGTTCCAGCGTCTGATGGATGTCGTCCTCAAGCCCCATCACCAGTATACCTCCGCGTATCTGGATGATATAGTCGTGTTTAGCCCAGACTGGGAGGGTCATTTGTCAAAACTTCAGGCAGTGATAGATTCTCTAAGGAAGGCGGGGTTAACTGCCAACCCAAAAAAATGCTCGGTGGGACTAGAGGAAGCTCGCTATTTGGGGTATGTGATTGGACGCGGAGTCATTAGGCCCCAAGTAAATAAAGTTGAAGCAATCCGGAATTGGCCCAGGCCTCGTACGTCCAAGCAAGTACGGTCATTTTTGGGCCTGATTGGGTACTACATGAGGTTCATTCCCCATTTTGCCACCTTGGCAGCCCCGTTAACCGGCCTCTTGAAGGGTAGAAAGTCGGTGATGGTTCGCTGGGGGGAGAAGGAGGAGGAGGCGTTCTCCCGTTTGAAGTCGGCCCTATGTGAGTCCCCAGTTCTGGTGACGCCCGACTTCAAGCGGGAGTTTGTAGTTCAAACAGATGCCTCGGGAGTAGGACTAGGGGCTGTGCTTTCCCAAGAGCTCAACGGGGAAGAGCACCCCGTGGTTTTTCTAAGCCGCAAGCTTACCCCAGCAGAAACCCGGTATAGCATTGTGGAGAGAGAGTGCCTCGCCATCAAGTGGGCACTCGAGTCTCTCAGATATTACCTTCTGGGGAGAAGGTTCCGTCTGGTGACCGACCACTCCCCTCTCCAGTGGATGAGTCGGGCTAAGGAGGGGAGCGCTCGGGTTACCAGGTGGTTCTTGTCCCTCCAAAACTTTAAGTTCACTGTTGAGCACAGGGCCGGCCGCTTACAGGGGAACGCAGATGCCCTGTCCCGGGTACACTGCTGTGCGTGTGTTCACCCCCTCAGGCTTGAACGGTATGTTCAAGCCCTCAGGGGTGAACAAAGGGGGGGGATATGTAGGAGAGTCCCCGGAATAATAATGGACGGACGATACGTGCCACCAGAGGTCCTGGCCTCGGTGGAGTAAGAACCGGATCATTGCGGTTACAGCGGCGAATGCTGCTGGCGCAGCGTGTCCGGGCCGGTTCTTACTGTTCCCCACGGCCAGCCCAGGTTTTTGGTGGAGCTGGGCCTTTAAGAACCCAGCCTGCTGATGATGGGGGTGGGGTGTGTCTTGCTGGGCTGGAGATTTCCACAGACAGAGTGAGTGCTGGTGAAGGAGAGTCTGGGCGCAGCACACATTGAAGGATAGCCCTGGGACCTGTGGTGCTACGAGCCGAAGGGGCTCTGGCCTGAGGGAGACAAAGGCAGATAGCCTAGAAGCCTGCAGAACTGCTGTGGTCTGTCCCAAACAAGGTGACTCAAACCTGCTGTTTATTTTCTATGGAAGGACTTTTGTTTTATGCACTATGTGGATATGCACCTGTGTGGTCTGCACGTTGCCTGTTATGCCGTTGGTGTGAATAAAGTCACAGTGTATCACAAAGACGGTCTGTGATTGCCTCAATACTGCCGCCGCTACCGTAGCCTACCACGAGCACATCCCCACACAGTATAACAAAATGTGTTGAAAGTGCTAGAACTCTGTACTACTCTGTTATTAAAAAGTGCTGTCTTATCTTTTGTTGCTCATTTCTTTTTATATATAATTTTTGCAGGCTGCCCCATTTAGGTGGACCACAGGTTTGCAGTAGAAAAATGGCCGCATCCAAGAAGACGCCATCATCAGGACCTGCTGAGGACATTTTGTCTCTTTTTTGCCTAAATGGCTTCATAATTCCTTTTTTTGTCAGTATTCTATGAGGTAGGAAATGTTGAAGGCTCCTTTTAGTGGATTTTACTAAGACTGGCATTTCATACATTGATCTTAGCCCAAAGTGCGTTGGTGTAAGATGTGACAAACGTAACAGGGTTGGGACTGTTTATAAATTTGTCATAGAACATTAAATATACGGCAGCTATGAGGTGATGGAGATCTGTGCTATAATGTATGTCAGCTTCTGGCAGAAATGATAGTAAATCTGGCAGACTGTGAGAGGACATACCCCACATGTAAGGCCCTATCCACTTTTTTTAAGTGTCATGATCAGTGCAAAAACTATAATAATACAAAAAATGTTGACATTTTGATACCAGTTTCCTGACATAAAAGTCATTATAAATTCCCCCTTTTGTTATTAACCCATTCGCTACCAGCAGTTTACATGTACGGCGCTGGAGCGATAGGCAAACATGGCGTCCGTGCAGTATGCCATACCGACAGGGGAATTATACGTGAGGTCACGGTGTGAGCAATAGGTGGGCCGAGGTAAATACAGTTCTGGTTACTCACGGTTATGTCGTCCCTGGGCAGGCCTGCACAAGTGATGAGGAGAACGGCACAGGAATTCTCTGGGCACACTCTGGTGTAAGGGACACTGGCCAGATGGTGGTTCGAGGTGCCCTTGATGGTCTGTATTAATGTGCCTATGGCAAGGTCCCTTGTAGTCGTGACGCCAGTACCTTTTATCGTGGTACAACAATTTACTGTAGTGTTAACTGAGGAATTGGAGACTGAGACAAGGATGGTGCAATCCAACTTATAACTTTTACTAAACGTTGCTCCTGGTAACGGTAACATCCAAGTATAAAACAGTCTCTAATACATCCAGACATGAAATACAGTCTCTTTAAGATGGACAGAGGTAAATCTGCAAGAGGTCCTCTGCTTACAGGTGTGATGTCTGTCTCTCAGGCTATTAATGGTATACATTTTATGCTTACTGGTAGAGGACTTCTACGCTGGTCCCTGTTATCCCAGTGCAGGTTAGTGAGACTGCTGGAGGCCGGTAAATCCTTCACTTTTAACTCCAAAGGTCCTAAGACGCGTATAGCGATGGCCATAACCCTTTGGGTCTCTGCTTCTTTAGTGCTTTCTGGATTAATATCCATTTCTGAAGCCAAACTTGTAGCTGATGTCCACTAACTCTTAGCAGAGTTCTGAGTAGGATGTGGACCACTTCAGCTCAGGGCTGAAGACTGACTACCACTTCTAAGACTGAACTGCTAAGACTGACTAACTAGGCCTGAGCTGAGCTTTATATAAGAGATGTGTTGTCTCCCCCTAGTGGTAGGCTCAGTGTAATGGAATCTAGCACATCTGTAGGCAGGGATTATGCATAAAGATGCACTGCAGCATAAAACAGGTTATATAAAGCATACAAGGCATAACACTGCGACTTTGCAGCACCCACGTGGGTAGTGGGACACTGCGCCCGCTCACACATGCAGGGTCGGCAGGTCTCGATTGTTTGAACCAGCAGAGACATGCCGCTAATTAACGTAACCGTCATACAAAACATACAGGGTAGGGGGTGACTTCTCAGCAACAGCAGGGTGTCGGGTTGCCGCCCTTGTGTTTGGGTTTCAGGATAATGTTCTGTAATATTCCTTTTTTTCATATTCACAGCGTTTTATGAAATATTAAAGTGACCTCCATTGAATCCCTTCCCCTCACAGCGCTCGTACATTGTAGCGGTGAGCATCCTGCAGTGACATAACAGAGATATCAGATTCTAGCGCAGACACCCTCCTCGTTCATGCCGCCCGTGGACTGGAGGCGATAAGTGGGCAAATTTTAGTCCGGGAAATGTTATATTATCTTGTACAGCTGAATGGGTCAGAAAAGCTACATACTGATGACAACTTCCTTAGAAGTGACAGTAAGATTAAGGTCTTCTGATTTGGCTTAATCGACATGTACTAATGTATATTGTTTTAGGAATGGGCGCATATTTTTACATGGTGCTGTGCACTCCCATACAGCTCTACATAATGACCCCTACAAGTTATATACACACTGTGCAGTCAGTACTGACCGCAGCTTAGTGTTTTATAAGTGCAGTACTGTACGGTATGTGTTCTATTGCCATCTGCATAACTTCACAATGCTTCCCTGCTCCTTGTTAGCCAATGATACATACAGATACATATTTTATCAGTTTTTTTACTACGCGGCTACACCTAAAATCTGAAATCCGATGTGTTAAGGCTTATGTTGAAAGTACTGTATATAATTATGTACAACGCTGTAAAAGGAAGCTATTTATCGGCTTGTTCTCCTATACTGTACTTTGGCCCAACTCGTGTTTTTCTAATGTTCTGTAACATAATGCTTAATACAAAGGACAATGCATATTGACACGGCGGGGTTGAGCATTTAATTAACAATTATTATTGTCCTGCTGTTCTAATAATGATAATAATGATAAACCCACACCTTGGCATTGTAGCAGTAGGCAGGGGGACGATGCACACATGCCCAGCTAGCTGCACCTCCTCAGGACAGTGACTGGCACCGCCGGGGGACTGTATTCCTGGCACATGCCCGCTCTCTGGCTGCACTTTCCCCTGCACTTCCAGTATATCCAGTATATGCAGTGTTCAGTACATTTTCATTTGAATATTCTAACTAATACATTCTAATTTGGAATATTTCTAACACATTGAAATATCTCCTTAATGACCAGATGATGCAAAAATAAAAAAATCCTCGGGCACTTGTCTATAAAATCTCTTTATTATTTTAAAAAAAAATGTACGAACAGTGCATATAAAACCAATGCGATTCGGATGAAGCATAAATCATCCTTAGGCTACATGCAACTGACAGTTGTTTTTTGCGTCTGCAAATTGTGCGTCCGCCCCAAAAAATGGATGCGGCATTCGTTTTTTTTGGAGGATTTGTTTTTTTCCACAGATCCCTTGTAATAAATTGTATCAAGAAATTTCAGAGATCCGCTCACCACTATTCCCCCAGGGTAGGTGCACCAACCACAATTTGAGTACACCCCACAATAATATGGGTGGGCACTCATATATGGAGATATTTAGGACACAATTTATTATTAAAATTTATTATTAAAATCACAATATAAAATCCATAAATGATGTGGTACAGTAAATTATACTGCTTTCTAGAGCTGGGGCTGATAACCCAATGAAGTCTCCACCTAGTAGTCTCAGGGCTGTAGGTCCCGGGACTTTGGATGCTATGATACAGGTGGGATAATTGCGGTGATCAGACCCTGCTCAAATCTGTGGTATTTCTCTATATTACCATTGGTGTCAGAATACCTATAAAAACATATTTCACCTATGGTGATATAATTGGTCCCAAAAAGTATTTGCCACTCAGTTATTCTATATTGCTGATTCCTGGCTTCAAAGATATGTTTGCACATATGAACAAAGTTCCATTATAATCTTTATGCATAGTCAGTCTCTTTATATATCCGCAAAGAACTGTTGCAATGTGTAACCAGTCTTTTTATATCAATAAGAAGCTGTTGTATCCGGATTGAGTCGCTATGATGGAAGTCCTTAGTATATGTTTCTAGTGTAATTCATTCTGTTCCCATAGTTGTTTTATAACATATCTCAAATCATTACCCACTATGTGGGCTTAACTTAGCCTGCAGCCTGCTGGGACTTGCGAATAAGTCCGTACTCCACACTGTATACCGGCGTCCCGGCTGTGGAGTTAGATCGCGTCCCACGTGTCTCTCACCGCTAGTTTTAGAGTCTGATTCAGTGTGAGGATCACGTACCTTCCAGGCGCGGGCTAATGACGTCTTCAGGTCTTTTTTAAATGAGATAGAAAAAGCTCCTGTTTCTTCAAAAGTGCACTTGGATTCCTATAAACGGGGTATTTGTTCAAAATCTTACGCCAGACGCATTTCGGGGAGACGCTGTCCCCTTCCTCAGTGGCATACCCCGATTTTCTAAATGACTGTGTTTTATACTAGTCTCTGGTCTGTCTCAAAATCTGTTCTGGATTTGGGTTATATCTTTAAGGACTGGTCAGGATCCGCATTTTTGCAGCTTTCTATGTTACTTGCGGTTTCAATGTGGCTTTTTTATAGAGATGCGTTTTTTTTCATAGGGGTGTGTTTTTTTCTCCATCTTTGCAGTCTCATATGTGTAATTAAATCCAATTATAGATATTACTTTTTAATGGACCTTTTCACTTAGTATATTCTTACCACTTTTATTACAAAGATACATTTTTTACTATAAATGAAAACATTAAAATATAATTAAAAATGTATTAAAAAAATAAATAAGGACCATATGTGTCAACTGTAGACTTTCACAGCTTCTATGGTAGAAGGAATATTTTCTCTCTACAAAGTAGTCTCTTTGGGGTCATCTTGAACTCAAAGCATATACGATTTATCTACGTTTTTCTCATAGATTGTCCTTTCGCTTCAATTGGCATTTCTATAGTTTGTGGGGTCCATTTTTGACATGTACACCGGCTTCATGGATAAAATGTAGAAAAAAGAAGTGTCTAGAGGGAAGGGGAGGCCCATGGACCCCGCGAACTATAGAAATTACCCCACCTGTATCATAGCATCCAAACTCCCGGGACCTACAGCCCTGAGACTACTAGGTGGAGACTTCATTGGGTTATCAGCCCCAGCTCTAGAAAGCAGTATAATTTACTGTACCACATCATTTATGGATTTTATATTGTGATTGTATTTATATTTTAATAATAAATTGTGTCCTAAATATCTCCATATATGAGTGCCCAACCTTGTAATAAATGCCTATCCTTGTCCGAAAATGTGAAAAAAGTAGGACATGCACAATTTTTTTTGCTGAAGGGAAAAACGGACAACGGGCGCGGAACACTGATAAACTATCAGCATTTTTTTGCTGACCCATTGGAATGAATGGGTCCCCATCCTATCCGCAAATAAAAACGGAACAGAGGCCAAGAAAAACAACTGTCGTGTGCATGGGGCCTTAGTCATCCTACAGTATGAATAAGTTGTTCAAAACACGTTGGCTTTTTATCCACTGTTTCTTTTTTTTAATGAGATCATGAAATAAAGCATCAATTTTTATGGACGACTGTCCGAGGATTTTTTACTTCTTGATTGCATGGTGGTAAAGCCGACAGTTTTCTTCCTATGGAGCACCATGCAAACAGGCTTTATGAAGAATGATTGAGACACCAGACACTTGCAGTAAGACCTTTTATTCTGTGTTCTGATTTTGGTGGCATAATGCATGTAAAGTAAAGGTGGTCTGGACCCCTGATCTGGTCTGTGATGATGGAGCCTGCAGAAAATGATCAGGATTATGTCCTGCCACAATGGCAAGGTGTCCCGCAAGCGGCAGCACTAGCCTGGAGTAGATGATAGACAGATAGATAAATAGACAGATACAGTAGATAGAGTGATAGATAGATACATATATATACACTGTAGATCGCGCTCTCTCCCTAGTATGACACTCCAGTCCCATGCGCCATCTGCCATAGAAACACAAATTGCACCCTGGATTTGCTAACTACTCTTTTTACGCACTTCGTTCTCTATTTGAACAGGATATCGCTCTGCACTCACGCGATTCCACTGTGAGCGCTAGCACTGCTACAATATAAGTTATTAAATAGTAATTATTACCTGGCTTCTTCACTGCAACCATCTTTAAAAACGCTTCCTCAAACATCTTTAGTTCCTTTAGGTCATTTTCTTGCTTTTTGGCATGCCGACGCCAGGCCATATAACTGTGAGACAGAGAAAAGTCCTTACATGAGCCGTACAGATGACAATATTCAGTTCCCCATCAGAAAACACCCATGGACCCCCCCCCACTACAGAGATTGAGATATAAAGGTGCAGTATAACAAGCAGGAAGGATCTGGTGTCTTAGTGTATATGATATCAAAATATAGCAGCGGGAAAGGGAGGACAGCGACTACCTGATTATAGCACTGTCCGATCCAGCCCCTGTATTATAGACTGGCTGCTGTAGCTACTGCGCCACCTGTAGGTCAGACATTAAATCTTATACGAATAATGTGATGTGTAGAGTAGAAGAAAATGGAAACTCACCAGCAGATTATGATGGTAATCACAGCAGCAAAAAGAAGAACTCCGAAAACAATCAGGACAATGCGGGCTATGTCTGTGTTGAGGAAGGGTTGAGACGTATGCATATATATCCATGCATGCCTGCAAACACGTGCGGGCATGTATGGTGTATATATATGCATACATTAACCACCGCATCATGGGGTGATGTGCGCAGATGTGCTCAGCATCTGCGCACGTCTGCCCATGGTGATCCCCAGGGGCTCATGGTGGCCCCTGTGGGAAATATGTGGTCCCTGGAAGCTGTGCCCCCTTATAATCCCCCTTATATTAGTATATATGTGCCCCCTTATATGTGTCCCCTTATAGTTAGTATATATTTCCTGTATGACCGTGTATACAGGTCCTTCTCAAAAAATTAGCATATTGTGATAAAGTTCATTATTTTCTGTAATGTACTGATAAACATTAGACTTTCATATATTTTAGATTCATTACACACCAACTGAAGTAGTTCAAGCCTTTTATTGTTTTAATATTGATGATTTTGACATACAGCTCATGAAAACCCAAATTTCCTATCTCAAAAAATTAGCATATTTCATCCGACCAATAAAAGAAAAGTGTTTTTAATACAAAAAAAGTCAACCTTCAAATAATTATGTTCAGTTATGCACTCAATACTTGGTCGGGAATCCTTTTGCAGAAATGACTGCTTCAATGCGGCGTGGCATGGAGGCAATCAGCCTGTGGCACTGCTGAGGCGTTATGGAGGCCCAGGATGCTTCAATAGCGGCCTTAAGCTCATCCAGAGTGTTGGGTCTTGCGTCTCAACTTTCTCTTCCCAATATCCCACAGATTCTCTATGGAGTTCAGGTCAGGAGAGTTGGCAGGCCAATTGAGCACAGTAATACCATGGTCGGTAAACCATTTACCAGTGGTTTTGGCACTGTGAGCAGGTGCCAGGTCGTGCTGAAAAATGAAATCTTCATCTCCATAAAGCTTTTCAGCAGATGGAAGCATGAAGTGCTCCAAAATCTCCTGATAGCTAGCTGCATTGACCCTGCCCTTGATAAAACACAGTGGACCAACACCAGCAGCTGACATGGCACCCCAGACCATCACTGACTGTGGGGACTTGACACTGGACTTCAGGCATTTTGGCATTTCCCTCTCCCCAGTCTTCCTCCAGACTCTGGCACCTTGATTTCCGAATGACATGCAAAATTTGCTTTCATCCGAAAAAAGTACTTTGGACCACTGAGCAACAGTCCAGTGCTGCTTCTCTGTAGCCCAGGTCAGGCGCTTCTGCCGCTGTTTCTGGTTCAAAAGTGGCTTGACCTGGGGAATGCGGCACCTGTAGCCCATTTCCTGCACACGCCTGTACACGGTGGCTCTGGATGTTTCTACTCCAGACTCAGTCCACTGCTTCCGCAGGTCCCCCAAGGTCTGGAATCGGTCCTTCTCCACAATCTTCCTCAGGGTCCGGTCACCTCTTCTCGATGTGCAGCGTTTTCTGCCACACTTTTTCCTTCCCACAGACTTCCTACTGAGGTGCCTTGATACAGCACTCTGGGAACAGCCTATTCGTTCAGAAATTTCTTTCTGTGTCTTACCCTCTTGCTTGAGGGTGTCAATGATGGCCTTCTGGACAGCAGTCAGGTCGGCAGTCTTACCCATGATTGCGGTTTTGAGTAATGAACCAGGCTGGGAGTTTTTAAAAGCCTCAGGAATCTTTTGCAGGTGTTTAGAGTTATTTAGTTGATTCAGATGATTAGGTTAATAGCTTGTTTAGAGAACCTTTTCATGATATGCTAATTTTTTGAGATAGGAATTTTGGGTTTTCATGAGCTGTATGCCAAAATCATCAATATTAAAACAATAAAAGGCTTGAACTACTTCAGTTGGTGTGTAATGAATCTAAAATATATGAAAGTCTAATGTTTATCAGTACATTACAGAAAATAATGAACTTTATCACAAAATGCTAATTTTTTGAGAAGGACCTGTATATTGGCCCTGTATGGCAAGTGGGGACATATGCATGTCCCCTGTATGTGATGCCCCAGATATATGCGAGGGTGTGTGTATATATAGATATGTGTGTATGTATTTGCACACGTGTCTATGTATATACACTTATGTCAGCATGACAGTATGTATGTGGGCTTATTGCTGCCCATTCATACCCCCGGTTCAATTCCAACTGTTATCAACAGAGTTGTTTAGAGAAAAACTTGTGCTGATAGCCTGTAGGATTACAGCTGATTAGCATCTAGTCCCCTTTTGTTCAGGCCCAAAGCAATCAGACTCTTTGGCACCATTTGTGAGGGGACCTTCTAACCAGAGACATCAAAAACCACACTATGATGTCACATGCCTGAGGAAGGAGGAGGGGGCTGTTTTGGGGCTATAATAACCCAAACCGAACAGAGGTGGGGCTCTTGCAACCAGACCAGAACCAGACACACATGGGAGAGAGTAGCTACATGATGACCAGCTGGAAAAGGCCTACTCTGGAAGGATTAAGTATCAACCCTATAACCCCTGATCTACCCCCTTATTTATATTGTAGTGTGCTGCTATAAATATATATATATATATATTCTATTGATATAGATATATATAATTATAAGCAATGCCTGATCCCTGCAACCGCTGACCCTGGTCCCTGCTGTGTCCCTGATACCCTTGCCTCTGACTTCCACCCCTGGTTAACCCGTACCGTGCCCAGCAAACCCCCCCTCTGTGGACACTGGCACCCCAGCAGCATTGCTGCTGTCCTTAACCCCTGCATTGCTGTACAATTATCCCCATTGTTAATGTGGTTACACCCCCCTGATGACCCCCACTGTATCTCACCCCATTGTTAACACTTTGTGTTTGTGGTCGGCTTACACCCCTGTAAGGCCACCGTTAACCCTCGACGTACCCCATAGGAATAGTATATAGTGCCAGGTGGGTGGGCTGTTGATATTGTATAGTTAGTTTGTGGGTGGAATTTGGGAACGTGTAGTGTAGTGGAGTACTGTGTATTTAGTGTTGTGTAATTACTGTATTGCGTGCTTGGTGTATTAAATACCGTTATATTTGTACCCTTTGTGTAGTGTATACTTGTTAGCGGTAGTGAGTAAGGCGCATGCAGTTAGTATATAGTGATTAGTGTAAAGCATAGCGAAAGTATTGTGTATTTATTATATAAAGGTATAAATAGGCGGAGTCATCACTAGACGGCTCTTCTTATTTAGGAATATTAATTATCGATATTCGCATAATATTGGTGATTAATATTCCCCCTTTACAGTCTGGTAATAAAGAAACGTGATGCTTGTTATTAATTCTTACTATAGAGAGAAAAAGTTCTACAAGACATTGTCCAACATCTCTAGATCCTCCTGATGCCAGCAGGGCCCTTCACGAGGACATCAGCTGGTAGGCACTGGCAGGTTGGCTGGGTATAGTGGTGGTGATTGCTAGACTGTGGACTGGTAACATCTGGATAAGGGGCATATCATTATAGGAAAGGAAATAAATGACTACTCACTGTTATTCGCACCTCCGCTGTCCGGACCGTGCGTTGTCCACGGTGATCCATGGAAAGTCACTGTCCATAAAAGAATGAAGGAAAATAAAGACATGAAATCAGCTGCTGAACCCCTAAACTGGACCATGAGGTGGAAATACTAACTGAACCCTAGAAACCTACACAACCCTCCCAGTGATAACGTCCATTACCGCCCGGTGTCTCTGGGACTTTCTGTTCAGCAAAACAAACAAAAAAATCACCAACAGATAGAAGAGAAATCTGCTGAGCTCCATCTCCTCCAACTGCAAACACTCAAAAGATTCCCATGTACCCCAACACATAGAAGACTGGACACAGCGGTGTGATGTCACCATCATCAGAGCTCTGGGGATGAGACTGCTGCTACTGATGATGTCATTAGAGATAACACCTAAAAGATGCACATTATATGAGAAGGGGATATTCTAAGTAAAAAAAAATCCCCTAATAGAAACTTTATTGACACTAAATATTGACACTAACATGAATTTAGACCGGATGTTCATACTTTTGTGCTGATTAATTCCTTACTACTGTACATCTTCATAGCGATCAGTGCTACGTTTTTCAGATACAGAGCTCTAAATACCCTGCATAGCCATAGATCTCCTGATAACATTCTGGGTGCCATCATTATAGGAAATGGGTGTCTACTACACATATGCACACATTGAACTCACCTCTCTTGTCCATGGGTTGTGTACGGTATTGCAGTTCACTGCCATTCATGTAAATGGGGCTCAGCTGCAATGTCACTCACATTCCACTGTCTTATAACCTGATCTCTAAGCCACAGAGACTACAAATGAGTTTTGCCTCTAGGACCCATAATTATGTCAGGAGAAAAACTATATTTAGTCCCCATTCAGTGAGATAAACCCCCGGTGATAATGTCCATTACCTGCAGGTGTTTTTGTGGGCTTTCCATCAACAGAAAATATAGAAAAGAAAAGCAACAGAAGAACAATTCTTCGCGCATCCATTGTCTCCAACAATTAACCCTCAAAAGAATCCAGTGCACCCCCAACACATGGAAGCCTGGACATAGCATTGTGATGTCACACAGTATCAGAATTCTAAGGGGGCGGGGCTTCTGGCTGCTGATGATGTCATCAGAGATATAGTCTGAATAAAGAACTGTACATAGAGCAGTGATATTAAAGGGGAATGCCACCTCTAATAAACCTTTGATAAGTCATAGAGATTTTGGAAGGAATTTATCTTAACCAGGGAGTAATTGAAGTCAGTTTTGCTGTAGTCTGTGTTTAGTTTGTTTGATAAATGTGTCTTATCTTTAAACCTAATTCTTTTGTCAAGAAAACTAGTCCAGTTTTCCTACTCTGGAGTGAAACTCAGTAACATAGCTAACCACATCCACTTTTCCACCCACATTGCAAAACTGGAGTGAGTGGTATAAAAATGCAAAACAGCACAACAATTTTGTGCAATCGAGTGCAAAAAACCCTTAAAAACCCTATTTGAGACCGTTTGAAGCCAGAATTGTGGAGCGAAAGCATGAAAAATCTGCCCCTTCATATATTAAATTAAGTGATGAGTGAAGTTATGAAAAAATGGATTTGGCTGCTTTTTCAAATTTCCTGCTTCCTGCCTGGAGGGGGAGTTTCTGTTAAAATACTGTGTGGAGAGGAAGCAAAGTTCAGAGCTCCAGCTCCTGGAAAAGGTTCTTCAAAGAGATCAGCTATATCTAGGACTCAAATTAATCCTTGACAATCAGCATTTTAAGACACTGCTAGGAGGTGAAGAACTATGGATAAGACACCCATCCCCCAGAACACTGCAAGGCCACTATGTCTTAGGTGCTTTTATTTTGTGGATTGGCAGGAAGAATTTAATTGAAACCTACATTGTACCAAAAATTCTTTACTTACACCAAAAAATAAGCTCTCAGCGGTAATTAAAGCTGTGAGAATCAGGTATTCAGTTACCCGGCCAGTGGTTCTGATAGGATGGTATTTTGCGCTATGGTATTGTTGACCTACTTGTGTTTCCTCGCCTTCACTCAATTTTGACCTATCTACTACATAGGGCTATTATTATTATTTTTTTGTCAGGGCCAGTTAAACCACTTCAGCTCCCCTAGCTTAAACACCCTTACTAACCAGACCACTTTTTACAATTCTGCACTACACTACTTTCACCGTTTATTGCTCGGTCATGCAACTTACCACCCAAATGAATTTTACCTCCTTTTCTTCTCACTAATAGAACTTTAATTTGGTGGTATTTCATTGCTGCTGACATTTTTACTTTTTTTGTTACTAATCGAAATTTACCGAAATTTTGGCAAAAAAAATGAAATTTTTCACTTTCAGTTGTAAAATTTTTCAAAAAAGCGACATCTATATATAAAATTTTCTCTAAATTTATTGTTCTACATGTCTTTGATAAAAAAAATGTTTGGGTAAAAAAAAATGGGTTTGGGCAAAAGTTATAGCGTTTACAAACTATGGTACAAAAATGTGATTTTCCGCTTTTTGAAGCAGCTCTGACTTTCTGAGCACCTGTCATGTTTCCTGAGGTTCTACAATGCCCAGACAGTAGAAAAACCCCACAAATAAGCTCATTTTGGAAAGTAGACACCCTAAGGTATTCGCTGATGGGCATAGTGAGTTCATAGAACTTTTTATTTTTTGTCACAAGTTAGCGGAAAATTATGAATTTTTTTTATTTTCCTTACAAAGTCTCATATTTCACTAACTTGTGACAAAAAATAAAAACTTCCATGAACTCACTATGCCCATCATGAAATACCTTGGGGTGTCTTCTTTCCAAAAAGGGGGCACTTGTGGGGTAGTTATACTGCCCTGGCATTTTAGGGGCCCAAATGCATGCAAAGTAGTTTGAAATCAAAATGTGTAAAAATTGGCCTGTGAAATCCGAAAGGTGCTCTTTGGAATTTGGGCCCCTTTGCCCACCTAGGCTGCAAAAAAGTGTCACATGTGGTATCACCGAACTCAGGAGAAGTTGGGGAATGTGTTTTGGGGTGTCATTTTACATATACCCATTCTGGGTGGGATAAATATCTCGGTCAAATGCCAATTATAAAAAAATAAATGGGAAAAGTTGTCATTTGCCGTGATATTTATCTCACCTAGCATGGGTATATGTAAAATGACACCCCAAAACACATTGCCCTGCTTCTGAGTACGGCGATACCAGATGTGTGACACTTTTTTGCAGGCTAGGTGGACAAAGGGGCCCACATTCCAAAGAGCACCTTTCGGATTTCACAGGCCATTTTTTACAGATTTTGATTTAAAACTATTTGGGCCCCTAAAATGCCAGGGCAGTATAACTACCCCACAAGTGTCCCCATTTTGGAAAGAAGACACCCCAAGGTATTTCGTGATGGGCAAAGTGAGTTCATGGAAGTTTTTATTTTTTGTCACAAGTTAGTGGAATATATTTTCCGCTAACTTGTTATAAAAAAAAATATTCTAGGAACTCGACATGCCCCTCACGGAATACCTTGGGGTGTCTTCTTTCCCAAATGGGGTCACTTGTGGGGTAGTTATACTGCCCTGGCATTTTAGGGGCCCTAATGCGTGAGAATTAGTTTGAAATCAAAATCTGTCAAAAATGCCCTGTGAAATCCGAAAGGTGCTCTTTGGAATGTGGGCCCATTTGCCCACCTAGGCTGCAAAAAAGTGTCACACATCTGGTATCGCCGTACTCAGAAGAAGTAGGGCAATGTGTTTTGGGGTGTCTTTTTACATATACCCATGCCCCACATGTGACCCTATTTTGGAAATAAGACACCCCAAGGTATTCAATAAGGGGCATGGCGAGTTCTTAGAAAAAAAAAATTTGGGGCACAAGTTTGCGGAAATTGATTTTTTTTTAGTTTTTTCTCACAAAGTCTCCCTTTCCGCTAACTTGGGACAAAAACTTCTATCTTTCATAGACTCAATATGCCCCTCACGGAATACTTTGGGGTGTCTTGTTTCCGAAATGGGGTCACATGTGGGGTATTTATACTGCCCTGGCATTTTAGGGGCCCTAAAGCATGAGAAGAAGTCTGGAATATAAAGGTCTAAAAAAATTTACGCATTTGGATTCCGTGAGGGGTATGGTGAGTTCATGTGAGATTTTATTTTTTGACACAAGTTAGTGGAATATGAGACTTTGTAAGAAAAAACTAAAAAATAAAAAAATAAATTTCCGCTAACTTGTGCCCAAAAAATGTCTGAATGGAGCCTTACAGGGGGGTGATCAATGACAGGGGGTTATCAGGGAGTCTATATGGGGTGATAAGGGGTTAATAAGTGACCGGGGGGGTGTAGTGTGGTGTGGTGCTTGGTGCCACTTAATACAGAGCTGCCTGTGTCCTCTGGTGGTCGATCCAAGCAAAAGGGACCACCAGAGGACCAGGTAGCAGGTATATTAGACACTTATCAAAACAGCATCTAATACACCTGTTAGGGGTTAAAAAAAACGAACGATCGCCGCTGGCAGGCTGTAGATCCACTCGCTTACCGGCCGATCCTGTGAACGCGCACGCCTTTGTGCAAACGTTCACAGGAAATCTCGCCTCGCGTAGGGCGGTCCTGGGGTGGTTAAGCTCCCAGCCCGCCCCTGATTGTAGCCCTTGAAGGGAGCAGATACAACTCTATGAATGTTTTGTCTGCCCCTCTAATCATCTGTTGTGTGGTGAGCTCATGGAGGGTAGGTCACTAGCTGGCATTGTGGTGGGGCACTCACAGTGTGGTGGGAAATAGGCATTGTGGTTGGGCATTGAGAATGTGGTGTGCACTGGGACTGAAACTATGGAGGGGCACTGACATTGAGGTGGATCATTAGCTGGCACTGTGGTGCAGCACTGTTATTGTGGTGGGACATTGACATTATGGTGGGGCTCTGACAGTGTGGTGGGACATTGGCATTATAGTGGGTCAGTAGCTGGCATTATAGTTTGAAGCAGTGTGGCTTGTTCTGCTATACTGTTTGTGGAGCTTCTACTCACTACAATGGCAGTTACAGAGCACCAGGCCACTCGGTTGTTTCCATAATCCGGGACACTTGTGCGCTTTGTTCCATCGCGCCCTGGAAACGGCAGGATGGGACATTGTAGCAGTATATGGCCTTTTTTTTTGGGAGGACAATGTCAGGGTATAGCGACAGGGTGGGCAACAGCATTTTACAGCTTACAACTAGAGATTAGCAAAGTTACAGAAAATTAGATTCAGCTGCTTCGCCAAATTTCAATTTACTTTGTTACATAGCGTGTTTCTTTGCATGTAGCGGGTGTAACAGCGATTGTGCCTACTCCATCATTTAGCCTCTCAGATGCTGCATTCATCACTGATCGTGGCATTTAAGACTATCATTTAGGCCTTTAAATACTCACCCTAATAATTTGATTGTGTAGAGGCCGTCACAGCCATCTTGATTGAAGACATCGGGTGAGATGACGTCAATGACCATCAAAGTAAAACAAATTCACTTCGATCTGAATTTCAGTGAAAAGTTAATTTCTAATGAAGCCAAATTTCCTTGCGCTTTGTGGTAAAGAATCAACTTTTTCTAAAATGGCAGTAAAAAAAACATACACACCATTATTTGCTAACGGAGTGGCCATTGCTGCCATCTTGAGTGAAGAAAGCGAGTAACATTTTGCGCGCACTGCTGTGTGACAAAACCACGTGATCACGCTGGCGACATTATTTCCTGCATCTTTCCAATCAAGATTTCCACAATGTCCTCTCCGCGAGTAAATGGATGAGGTTAGTATGATTTTTTTTGAACCCCCGATTAACCCTTGAAAGGCCTTAATGTGACTGTCGCTGTTCCTCATCATTGTGCCTGCTACATACAATGAAATGCGATTCGTGACAAAAGTAATTAATCACAAATTGAATTTCTTTGTGAACTTCTCTCATCTCTAGTCTCAGCACTCACACCCCCACTGATAAAAACCTTTGACATGTCACTATAACAAATGTGTTGAAAGTGCTGGAACTCTTTACTGCTCTGTTATTAAAAAGTGCTGTCTTATCTTTTGTTTCTCATTTATTTTTAAACAATATATAATTTTTGCAGGCCGCCCCTTTTAGGTGGACCACAGGTTTGCAGTAGAAAAGTGGCCGCATCCAAGAAGACGCCATCATCAGGACCTGCTGAGGACATTTTGTCACTTTTTTGCCTAAATGGCTTCATGATTCCTTTTTTTTGGTCAGTATTCTATTCTAGTATACTTTGAGGTAGGAAATGTTGAAATCTCCTTTTAGTGGATTTTACTAAGACTGGCATTTCATACGCTGATCTTAGCCCAAAGCGCGTTGGTGTAAGATGTAACAAACTTAACAGGGCTGAGACTCTTTATAAATTTGTCATAGAACATTAAATATACGGCAGCTATGAGGTGATGGAGATCTGTGCTATAATTTCTGTCAGCTGGCATAAATGATAGTAAATCTGGCAGATGTAAGGCCCTATCCACTTTTTTTTTAAAGTGTCATGATCAGTCTAAAAACTATAAATTACACAAAATTTTTGACATTTTGATACCAGTTTCCTGACATAAAAGACATTATAAATTCCCCCTTTTGTTATAAACCCGTTCGCTACCAGCACTTTACATTTACGGAACTGGAGCGATAGGCAAACATGGCGCCCGCTCAGCACGTGCAGGGTCGGCAGGTCTCATTTGTTTGAAACAAAGGCATGCCGCTAATTACTGTGACCAGCAATAATGGCGATTGAAGTAATTAAATTTATTTAGATGCACTTGCGGGCTTCCTACCGGGATCCCCTGCGGCCAATGGATATGTCGGTAGTTGTATTAAATGCTGTGAATCTCGTTGACAAGGCCTACAGTATTTATGCTGCAATTCTTATTTTGGCTACCAGATGACAGGCCAACATAAGAAATTAGCAATTGACCGTAATAAACTTAAAATAAAAAAAAACTGATTTTATAGTCTCATATATGAGCTAAAAAATCATTACAAGAAAATAAAAAATGTTATAAAAATATATAACATAAAAAAAAAAGTTTTTTTTTAAATTTCCATATTTTATTTATAATGCAAAAATACATATCCGCATAACATTTATAATATTATAAATTCTGAAATCATTTTATGCCACAATGGGGTGCAAATAAGTGATGCCTTAACTCCACACCAACTCCTAATGACCCGCCAGGTCTTTATAGCCATTCTGCAGAAAAGTGTATACCCGGTCTGTATATTTAATAGATAGTCGGACTCCAATACAGTAAAGAAATCCGTAAAGCCTGAGTCTTTCACCACTTTATTGCAGAAATGGCTATTTTCCCAGTCACTAAAAAGGCAGAGTTGAGAGGCCATAAAGTAACCCCTAAAATAAGGGAGGTTAAGGCCTCCCTGATTATAAGGCATAGAGAAATAGAGCGCCTTCAATCTAACACGCTTCCTCCCCCATAGTAGGTCGTTAAGCATCCGCTCAATTAGTCTAAAGTACTTATCTGCGATCCATACAGGCGAGTTGCGCAGGACATAAAGAACCTGGGGCAGTACTACCATTTTTATTAAAGAAATTCTATCAGCTCTTGTGTGCAGAATTTTTTGCCATATCTTGATTTTAGCCCTCAGCTTAATCAGCAGGGGAATCAAGTTGAGTTGTAGATATTCCTGAGGTTTGGCAGAAACTGAAATCCCCAGGTACTTTATTGATTCAGAGACTGTTAGCTGGTTATCCCAGTCACCTCGCAGCTCGTCTATAGGGAGGAGAACAGTCTTCTCCCAATTGATCTCCAGGCCAGACGGGGCAGAAAAAAAGCCAACCAAATCCATTATACGAGGGAGAGTAGTTTCTGTTTGCTGAAGAAAGACCAAGATGTCATCTGCATAGAGAGATACACGGTCATGTTTCCCCATTATACCAAAGCCGGCCACCTGCAAATCCTGCCTTATACTGGCTGCTAAGGGTTCAATATAAATATTAAAAAGGAGGGGGGAGAGAGGACAGCCCTGGCGGGTGCCTCTTCCTAGGGTGAAGCTCTCTGTGATCGTATCATTAATCCTGATCCTAGCAGCTGGGGAACTATATAATAGCTGAACCATCGCCATAAATCTAGGGCCAAAGCCCATTTTTTTCATCACCTCCCAGAGAAAAATCCACTCCACCCTGTCGAAGGCTTTGGTGGCATCCAGCGACAGGATGGAGCGGGCACCACGCCCCGGAGACTGAATATTCATAAATAGCCTATGCAGATTCTGATGGGTGCCCCTTTTTGGCATAAAGCCATTTTGGTCTGGGTGGATAATAGTGGATATAACCCGTGAAAGCCTCCTAGCCAAAACTTTAGATAGTAGCTTGGCATCTGTGTTTAGTAGCGAGATTGGTCTATAGGAACTCATTTCTATCGGGTCCTTATCCTTTTTTGGAATTAAAACAATAAGAGCCTCCATCATAGTGCATGGTAAGCTCCCTCCCTGTATTGCATGAGAAAAGACCTCTAACAGCTGGGGGAGAATCACATCGCTGTACTTGCGGTAAACCTCATATGGAAGGCCATCCATCCCTGGCGACGAATTCCCCGAAACAGATCCCAAAGCCTCCTGAAGTTCCGAAAGGGATAACTCCTCTTCCAGATATTCTATTTGGGCTTCGTTTAAAATAGGGAGTGAGATCCCTTCCAGGAACCGCGTCGCCAGGTCGGGTGGCAAGCCAGAAGAGGGACTGTATATCTGGGTAAAATATTGTAGAAAGGTGTCCCTAATTCCTTCTGGATCTGTTATAATTTCCCCCGCTGTATTGCGGATCGAGACAATAGATTGATTTTTTTTGTCCTGTTGTGAGATTATCCTAGCTAGCAGCCTACCAGGGCGTCCAGACTCCGAAAAATATTTTAAACCCTTGAAGAATACTCTATGATTTGCTTTCTCTATTATGTATTTATCCAAGGAGCAGCTGGCCTTCTGCATCTCCTCCCTATTATGCTCAGTAGGTTGACCGGTAAATTGCTCAGTTGTACATGCAACAGCCTTGGTCAGTTCCTCCTCTTTTTTTTTAAATGTTCTCTTTACTGCAGCAATCTCACTTATAAAAACCCCCCTCAGATATGCTTTCAGGGCATCCCATACTATATTGATGTTAGCAGAGGGGCGATTCACCTCCCAAAAGGAGGATATCAATGATTTAGTGGGCTGAAGATTATCCATAATAGAAAGCCAATATGGATTCAGCTTGAATCCCAGCCCCCTATTGTCCTTGTTCTTCCCCGTGCAA
The DNA here is from genome assembly GCF_014858855.1 of Bufo gargarizans. Classification (NCBI taxonomy): domain Eukaryota; kingdom Metazoa; phylum Chordata; class Amphibia; order Anura; family Bufonidae; genus Bufo; species Bufo gargarizans. The sequence continues at coordinate 128,681,175 of NC_058086.1, forward strand.
ACCTCAACCAGTACGGGATAGTGGTCCGAGACTATTCTTACCCCATATCGTATCTTACGGATGTTGCACAGATTATCTTCATTAGTAAATGCTAAATCAATTCTAGACATTGCTCTACCACCCCTGCTAACACAAGAATATACTCGCTTACCTCCGCCAAGATGTTCCCATATATCCACCAGTCCAACCTCCTGGCAGAATTGTGGCAACGGGGAGGTACATAAATTCCTCGCGCGTTCTGCATCTAATGTGAATCTATCTTTATTGGGGTCCATTACTGCATTGAAATCCCCCATCAGAACTAGCCGGCATTCTGATCTCCCTTCAAAAAAAAGTGTTAGCTGGACCAGTGGATACATTGAGAAGGGCGGAGGTATATAAAAGAAAGCAAGGATGTAACTATGGCCATGCAGCTTACCATGCAAAAAGATAAATCTGCCCTGGTCATCTATATAGGATTTGATAAGGGTAAAGTCCACAGAATTATGGATCAAAACTGAGACGCCCCTAGAAGAGCTGCTAAAAGTAGAGTGATTAGATTGAGAATACCATCCCGTTGTCAAGCGGGACACGGTTTCTTTAGTAAGATGGGTTTCTACCATACAAATAATTGCTGGAAGATATCTTTTAAGTGCATCCATAATAGCTTGCCTTTTAACCCTTTCCCCAAGCCCTCTGATATTCCAAGTTACAATCCTAGTGGGCATCCTTCACTGTAGCAAGAGAAAGACAGAAAAAAAAAAAGAAAGAAAAAAACACATCCCCAAACCTGCAAGGTGGATTCCCCCCTCCCCTCTCCCCTCTCCATTGATCCGCCCGATCTAGTCAGCGAACCTCTAAACCCCCGGCCGTTCTCCCCTACCCTAGCCCCTCCTCCCTTCCGTAATAATATTACGCAGTTTCATATGCCCATTTGCTCCATCCACTCTAACGCTTGTTGTGGTTTTTCAAAAAATTGGACAGTTCCCTTATGGATCACTCTTAGTTTCACTGGATACTGTAGCGAGTATTTAATGTCCTTAGACGCCAGACGTTTTTTAATCTCTCTAAAATTTCTTCTTTTTTCCTGGGTCTGCCGAGCAAAGTCTGGAAAAAAGAGCAGTTTGGTGCCCTGGTATTCAATAGGTGTACATTCTCTTGCTCTCTTCAATGTCATATCTCTATCAGCAGACAGTAATAATTTCATTATAATTGCTCGCGGCGGCCTCCCTGGGGTAGGTTTCCCCCCTGGTATTCGATGGGCTCTTTCTATTTGAAACATCGAGGAAAAATAATCACTGCCAAGATTGTTCAGAACCACATCTTTAAGTTGGTCCTCTAGCTGTCGGCCTTCGACTCCTTCTGGAAAGCCAATTATACGGACATTATTTCGCCTTGCCCTGTTTTCCAGATCCTCCAGCTTATTTTGTAGTGCTTGATTATCTGAGGCCAGGAGCGCGGTTTTAGATTTTAGCGTTTCCACGTCGATTTGCAAGGAGTCAGCTATTTTTTCAACATTATGGACTCGCTCCCGGATATTTACAAGGTCCTCTCTTATTAAGGCAATGTCACTCTGCACTAAACCCAGCTGGGTAGCCATCCCTTGCGCTAAGGTGCCGTTATTTTCCACGGCGAACAAAATTTTACTCAAAACTGAAGGATCGTATTCAGTGCGCATTTGTGCAGCTTGCGTTTGTGCGGAGAGACTTTCCTCTCCAGCCTCATAACCTGCCTCTACTGAGCCGTCATCGGATAGTTCATCCGTTTGGGGAATTTTCGCAGGTTTTTTTTAAATTCGCAGTCACTTTTGTTTTAGCTATATTCTTTTCATTTGGAAGGGGTGATTTCAGGAACCTATCTATTTTATTCTCCGGGGTCTTAGATGCCATCTTTGCTGCGGAGGAGTCCACTGACCGTCGCTTTGGGGCCATTTTCTTTCCCCCCCTCTTTTTTTTTTTTCTTCTTTTTTTTCCTTCCTTTCCCCCTCCTTTTTTCCCCCCTTCTTCTTTCTCTTCCCCCCTCTCCCCTTTCCCCTCCTCTTTACTCCTCTCGTCTCCCTTCCCTTGCTTTATCGCCCTTCTATCGCTTCTTCTCCAGACACCACGAGGAAGAGCAAAACCAAAAGGGTATTTACTGTGGTACAGCAAGGAACTTAGCGAAAAGCAAGCAAAAAGAAAAAAAAGAGAAAAAAAAAAAATTTAAGTCACAAACAACAAGTCACAGTGTTCTCACGTGTCCAGCGCGACCACAGTCACAATATACACCTCGCGCCTAACAGAGAGTCCGGAACCGGCCAAAAACGAGGGTGCACGGAATCCTCACCAGTCGCCCGGATGGTTGAATAAGCCAGGTGGTGAGCCAGGGAATCTTCCTCAAACTTCCAAAATTAGCCGTCCGAATACCTGCCTCTGACCGCAAATGAAAGCCCAGGTCCTTAAAATAGAAGCTTCATAGATGCCTGTAGTCCCGAGAGCCGCCAGCAGAGGGCAGGCTGCAACAAGCTGCGTCAAGCCGAGAAGCTGATTGCAGACAAATGCTGCGCACCAGGGCAGAGAGCCGGGAACAAACAGAGGAGAAGACCACCGAATCCACAAGGGGAAGTCAGAGGACGAACCCCCAGGCAGCGACACCGGCCAGCAACTAGTAAGGCAGCCGGCAGAGAAGGAGGTAAGCTGGCAGCAGCGAGAGTGGGCCAGGGAGCTACCACGTTCAGGGAATCAGCTGTTTCAGCAGGGCATCAGCTGTTCAGCAGGAGCCTGGAGGGAGGAGGCTAGCGAGGAGGGAGAGCGAGACGCGTCGCTCACATCACGTCATCACGCCGGATCTCCACGAGGAAAAAAAAAAGTTTAAATCACCCCCTTTCTGTTCAATAAAAAACCTAGTTTAACAAAACTATAAAACATCATGGATATCACCACGACCGTAAACACCCGTACTATTTAAATATGAAAATATTTTTCCAATTTGATGAATGTTGGAATAAAGAGTCAAAATGAACAATTTGCAATTTTTTCATTGCTTCTCTTACCACAAAAAATTAATAAAGTGTGATCAAAATACAGAATCAGTCCAAAATGGTATGAATGAAAAGTACAGACTGTCCTACAAAAAAATTGCCCCTATACAGCTCAATAAACATAAGTATAAAAAAGTTATAGGGGTCAGAATATGGAGTTTTAAAAGAACCTTTGTTTTCCAAAGTTTAAATTTATTTTTATACTATTTAGACATAAAAAAAACCTATACATATGGTGTACAGTTATAATCGCAAAAAACAAGAGAATGAAGGGCATGTGTTAATTTTGCCATAAACAAAACAGAATAAAACCTGTAAAATAGTGGAGTATTTGCCTTTTTTGTTCTAATTCCTCCCCATTTGGAATTTTTTTTACTGCTTCCCACAAAATATAAGCCTTTATACAGCTATGTGAGCGGAAATATAAAACAGTTATGGCTCAAGGAAGATAAGGAAGAAAACTGAAAATCTGCCTTGAATGTGATCAGATTTGTTAGGCTGTGTGTACACAATGATTATTCTTTATCTAGTGTCATGCTGATCTAACGTTCTTTACAATACAAATTTGTCATTTTTTTACTCCTTTTTTCACATTTTTTACCAGTCCGATATGACCAGGGTGCCGGTTATAGGGAGGATAAAAGGGTAATTGGTCTCCATCACAAGAGATCTCATCACATGGTTTCTCCTGCCTTCATCAGGACCAAAAAATGCAAGATGGGTCTGAATTAGGCTACTTTCACACTAGCGTTCGGCTGTCCGCTTGTGAGCTCCGTTTGAAGGGGCTCACAAGCGGACCCGAACGCTTCCGTCCAGCCCCAATGCATTCTGAGTGGATGCGGATCCGCTCAGAATGCATCAGTCTGGCGGCGTTCAGCCTCCGCTCCGCTCAGCAGGCGGACACCTGAACACTGAAGTGTGAACGAGGCCTAAGAGTGTAATATTTGTCAGAAGAGGTTATTATGCAGCTTTTCCTATTATTACTCAGGGTTTCCCCAACTTGGGGAGAGCAGGGAAGTGGACCTTTCCTAATATCAGTTAGACTGTGTTGGGGGCTGCTAATAAATATCGAATTGTTTTATCTGGCTTGTATTAGTCCTGCATTGTATGACACTTTTACTGAGCCTTTACACAGGCCAACAATTAGGGCAGTGAATGCAGCTCAGTACAAGGTGTGAACACATTCCTAGTGTAATGGGTGGTGAGCAGCTGTAGGAATCCCTTCTCCTTATTAGTGATGGACGAACATCGGCCTGGACGGTTGGCGAACGTGAATGCTCGTTCGCGAAACACACGCTCACGGCGAGCCCCATTAACTTTAATGGCAGGCGAACCTGAAAAACCTTCAGGTGTCAGTTTAAGTATTGGTATTATCTGAATAGGTAGGTGCAACTCTGGCCTTCCCCATAAACAGGGCACAGTGTATCTTGTCTCCTCCTAATTGTGTCAACGGTGTCTCCTACCTGGGTACGGCTCTGTCTGTCACAGGTGAAGTTGCAGATAACTGGAACTTATAAATAAACGACGACTGGCTTGATACCAAACTAAGGAGCATACAGGGAGTGCAGAATTATTAGGCAAATGAGTATTTTGACCACATCATCCTCTTTATGCATGTTGTCTTACTCCAAGCTGTATAGGCTCGAAAGCCTACTACCAATTAAGCATATTAGGTGATGTGCATCTCTGTAATGAGAAGGGGTGTGGTCTAATGACACCAACACCCTATATCAGGTGTGCGTAATTATTAGGCAACTTCCTTTCCTTTGGCAAAATGGGTCAAAAGAAGGACTTGACAGGCTCAGAAAAGTCAAAAATAGTGAGATATCTTGCAGAGGGATGCAGCACTCTTAAAATTGCAAAGCTTCTGAAGCGTGATCATCGAACAATCAAGCGTTTCATTCAAAATAGTCAACAGGGTCGCAAGAAGCGTGTGGAAAAACCAAGGTGCAAAATAACTGCCCATGAACTGAGAAAAGTCAAGCGTGCAGCTGCCAAGATGCCACTTGCCACCAGTTTGGCCATATTTCAGAGCTGCAACATCACTGGAGTGCCCAAAAGCACAAGGTGTGCAATACTCAGAGACATGGCCAAGGTAAGAAAGGCTGAAAGACGACCACCACTGAACAAGACACACAAGCTGAAACGTCAAGACTGGGCCAAGAAATATCTCAAGACTGATTTTTCTAAGGTTTTATGGACTGATGAAATGAGAGTGAGTCTTGATGGGCCAGATGGATGGGCCCGTGGCTGGACTGGTAAAGGGCAGAGAGCTCCAGTCCGACTCAGACGCCAGCAAGGTGGAGGTGGAGTACTGGTTTAGGCTGGTATCATCAAAGATGAGCTTGTGGGGCCTTTTCGGGTTGAGGATGGAGTCAAGCTCAACTCCCAGTCCTACTGCCAGTTTCTAGAAGACACCTTCTTCAAGCAGTGGTACAGGAAGAAGTCTGCATCCTTCAAGAAAAACATAATTTCATGCAGGACAATGCTCCATCACACGCGTCCAAGTACTCCACAGCGTGGCTGGCAAGAAAGGGTATAAAAGAAGAAAATCTAATGACATGGCCTCCTTGTTCACCTGATCTGAACCCCATTGAGAACCTGTGGTCCATCATCAAATGTAAGATTTACAAGGAGGGAAAACAGTACACCTCTCTGAACAGTGTCTGGGAGGCTGTGGTTGCTGCTGCACGCAATGTTGATGGTGAACAGATCAAAACACTGACAGAATCCATGGATGGCAGGCTTTTGAGTGTCCTTGCAAAGAAAGGTGGCTATATTGGTCACTGATTTGTTTTTGTTTTGTTTTTGAATGTCAGAAATGTATATTTGTGAATGTTGAGATGTTATATTGGTTTCACTGGTAAAAATAAATAATTGAAATGGGTATATATTTGTTTTTTGTTAAGTTGCCTAATAATTATGCACAGTAATAGTCACCTGCACACACAGATATCCCCCTAAAATAGCTAAAACTAAAAACAAACTAAAAACTACTTCCAAAAATATTCAGCTTTGATATTAATGAGTTTTTTGGGTTCATTGAGAACATGGTTGTTGTTCAATAACAAAATGAATCCTCAAAAATACAACTTGCCTAATAATTCTGCACTCCCTGTATAGGTGAGCCCTATAAAACTCTAAGGCTGGTTTCACACGGGCGTTGCGGATTGGGGCAGGATGCGTTCAGGGTGCGTTCAGTGAAACTCGCACTATTTTGCAAGCAAGGTCAGTCAGTTTTGTCTGCGATTGCGTTTAGTTGTTCAGTTTTTTCCGCGCGGGTGCAATGCGTTTTGATGCGTTTTTCACGCATGTGATAAAAAACTGAATGTTTACAAACAACATCTCTTAGCAACCATCAGTGAAAAACGCATCGCACCCGCATTTGCTTGCGGATGCAATGCGTTTTTCACGCAGCCCCATTCACTTCTATGGGGCCAGGGCTGCGTGAAAAACGCAGAATATAGAACATGCTACGATTTTCACGCAACGCAGAACTGATGCGTGAAAAACAACGCTCATGTACACAGACCAATTGAAATGAATGGGTCAGGATTCAGTGCGGGTGCTATGCGTTCACGTCACGCATTGCACCCGCGCGGAAAAATCGCTCGTGTGAAAGGGACCTAAGAGCTCTCCCAGACTGCTAAGCACATGCAAGGGTCTCATAGGTAGACGATTGCATGCCCACGTACCCAAGACTGTGTGACACCTGAAAACCCTATAATAGTGAGGGGACACAACCACCGTCTCCCTGCACTTAATACAGACGGAGTCAGGGTCACCTAGAATCAAGCCAGCAAGGAAACACAATAAAGGAAAAGACTTATCTGAGCAAACAGCAGCAGCAGCCTCCAGCAGTGAACACTTCATCCATGAAGTAGTATAAACCGCAAAGTGAGGCAGTATGGGAGGGAATATAAAGGAAGACAATTAGTCTAAATAAGTGACACCTGGCAGAAGGAAAGGAGATGACAAAGTGAAACCAAAACAAAGAACGTCATACAAGAGGTAGAGAAGAACGTCTGTCAGAGCTTCTCAGATATCTGGCGGTGACAGTACCCCTCCTTCTACGAGTGGACTCCGGACACTCAAAGCCCACCTTCTCAGGATGGGACCTATGAAAAGCCCTGATGAGACGAGTGGCCTTAATGTCCGTCACTGGGACCCACATCCTCTCCTCAGGACCATAACCCTCCCAATGAACGAGATACTGGAGAGAACCGCGGACAATACGAGAATCCAAAATCCTAGAGACCTGAAATTCAAGATTCCCATCAACCACAATTGGAGGAGGAGGCAAAGAGGAGGGTACAGTGGGTTGGACATAAGGTTTTAATAGGGACTTGTGAAAAACATTATGGATCTTCCAAGTCTGAGGAAGATCAAGACGGTAGGCAACAGGATTGATGACGGACAAGATTTTGTAAGGCCCAATAAACTTAGGACCCAACTTCCAGGAGGGAACCTTCAATTTGATATTCTTAGTAGACAACCACACCAGATCACCAACATTCAGGTCAGGACCAGGCACACGTCTCTTATCCGCCACACGCTTGTATCTCTCACTCATGCTCTTTAGATTATCCTGAATTTTTTGCCAAATAGATGACAAAGACGAGGAGAATCTCTCCTCATCAGGTAAACTAGAAGACCCATCTCCAGAGAATGTCCCAAACTGCGGATGAAACCCATATGCACCAAAAAAATGGTGACTTATCAGAGGACTCCTGACGAAGGTAATTTAAAGCAAACTCAGCAAGGGACAAAAAAGAACACCAATCCTCCTGATTCTCCGCTACAAAACAGCGCAGATATGTCTCCAGATTCTGATTGACGCGCTTTGTCTGGCCATTCGACTCCGGGTGGAAAGCAGAAGAGAATGACAACCGAACCCCCAAGCGAGAACAGAAAGCCTTCCAGAATCTGGAAACAAAATTGCGTGCCCCTATCAGAAACATGTCTAAAGGAAAGCCATGCAATTTAACAATATGATCAACAAACGCTTGCGCCAGGGTCTTAGCATTGGGTAAAAAGGGAAAGGGAATGAAGTGCGCCATTTTTCTCAAACGGTCCTCTACCACCAGAATCACAGTCTTCCTCGAGGAACGAGGTAGGTCCGTAATGAAGTCCATGGACAGATGTGTCCAAGGACGGGAAGGAATGGGTAACGGGAGAAGGGGACCTGATGGCCGTGAATGAGGGACCTTGGCACGAGCGCAGGTCTCGCAGGCTGACACAAAAGCCTCAACCGACTTACCAAGAGCCGGCCACCAGAATCTCTGAGCAATGAGATCCACTGTGGCTCTACCCCATGGGTGCCCAGCAAGGAAAGTATCGTGGTGCTCCTTAAAAACCTCGTGTCGTAAAGCAAGAGGCACAAACAACCTCCCAGGAGGACAAAGATCAGGAGCCTCTGCCTGGGCTGCTTGAACCTCTGCCTCCAATTCAGGATAAAGAGCAGAGACCACCACACCTTCAACCAAAATGGGACCCGGGTCTTCAAAGTTCCCCCCTCCCGGAAAACAACGTGACAGGGCATCCGCCTTTACATTCTTAACCCCAGGGCGGAGCGTGACAACAAAATGAAACCTTGAAAAGTACAAAGACCATCTGGCCTGTCTCGGGTTCAGATGCTTGGCTGACTCCAAGTAGGCCAGATTCTTATGGTCGGAAAACACGGTAATAGGGTGTCTGGCTCCCTCTAGCCAATGGCGCCATTCCTCAAAAGCTAACTTGATGGCCAACTACTCCCTATCTCTCACAACGTAATTCCTCTTTGCAGAGGAGTTTCTTCGAGAAAAAGGCACACGGTCGCCATTTGGCAGGAGATGGACCCTGAGATAAGACCGCACCCACACCCACCTCAGAAGCGTCCACCTCAACAATGAAGGACAGAGAGATATTAGGTTGTACCAAGATGGGAGCGGAAGCAAAACTTTCCTTGATACTAGAAAAGGCCTTACGGCCTCTACCAACCAGGAGGAAAAATCTACCCCCTTTCTGGTCATATCAGTGAGTGGCTTAACAACAGAGGAATAATTCAAAATAAACTTCTGTAATAATTGGCAAAACCCAAAAAGCGCATCAGCACCTTCTGATTCTCAGGAAGCTCCCAATCAAGCACAGCGCGGACCTTCTCGGGGTCCATGCGAAAACCAGAAGCAGAGAGAAGAAACCCCAGAAATTTAATTTCTGGAACCGCAAACACACATTTTTCCAGTTTAGCGTACAATTTATTCTCACACAGAATGATCAAGACCTGACATAGGTGGTCCCTATGAGTTTTGAAATCAGGAGAAAAAACAAAAACAAAATTTTATCTAGATACACTATTACAAATTTCCCCATTAAATGATAAAAAATGCTGTTCACAAAAAGTTGGAAGACGGCTGCAGCATTCATCAAACCAAGAGGCATAACCACATTTTCTAAATGGCCCTCAGGGGTATTGAAGGCCGTCTTCCATTCATCCCCTTCTCTGACCCTGACCAGGTTGTATGCCCCTCTTAAATCCAACTTGGAAAAAACTTTAGCCCCAACAATCTGGTTAAACAGGTCCGGGATCAGAGGAAGCGGATAAGGGTCACGAATTGTGATATTGTTCAGCTCCCTGAAATTCAGACATGGTCTTAAAGAACCATCTTTTTTTTATACAAAAAAAAGCCCAGTGGCAACAGGTGACTTTGAGGGTCGTATGTGTCCCTTTCTCAGGCTCTCAGAGATATAAGTATGCATAGCGACTCTTTCAGGTTGGGAGAGATTGTATAAACGAGACTTAGGCAGCTTGGCGCCTGGGATGAGATTAATAGGGCAATCGTACTCCCGATGAGGGGCAGCTCCTGAACACCACTCTCAGAAAACACATCCGAAAATTCTGAGAGAAAATATGGTACAGTCTTAGTAGAAACCTCTGAAAGAGACGTCGAGAGGCAATTCTCTCTGCAAAAGTCACTCCAACCATTTATTTTTGCTTAGCTTGTTAATCAATGGTGGGGTTATGTTTAGTGAGCCAGGGTAGCCCCAATACTAGAGGGGTAGGTAATCCGCTTAGAACGAAACATAACACATCCTCAACATGAGCATCACTCACAGTCAAACGGATATTGTGAGCTATGCCCTTTAACAATTTTTGAGAAAGTGGAGCGGAATCAATAGCAAAAACAGATATGTCCTTTCCCAAAGTGCATACCTGGAAACCATGTGTTACAGCAAATTGACTATCAATGAGATTGACAGCTGCTCCACTATCTACAAAAATCTCACAAACAATGTTCTTGCTCTCTAGCACCACCCTGGCAGGTAGGACAAAACGGGAACTACAAGCAAACGGAAAAGCTTCAATTTCCGCATCAACCTTGCCAATGGTAACAGATGGAAATTTTTTAGAGGATTTCTTTCTTTTTGTTTCTTTATTACCCTCAAAACTCTCCCTGGATCTTCTAGGGGGGCAAACATTTGCCAAATGATTTATACCTCCACAACAGAAACAAACCCTCCTTGGAGAGCGGAATCCTCTATTATTAGAGGCAAGCAAACCCAGCTGCATAGGCTCCTGCTCAAAGGGGATTAAGAGAGACTGAGACCCCTGTGCACTGAATGAGACAGACCCACTGTCCTTGGACTGAATATGACAGGAAGGAGTGATCTCTCCTCCCTCTCTAAGACGCCTGTCTATACGAACAGCCTGAGACATGGCAGACTCCAAGGAGGCTGGTCTCTCATGAAATGCAAATGCATCCTTCAATCCCTCTGAAAGACCATGGCAAAATTAACTTCGGAGTGCAGCATCATTCGAACCAGAATCAGCTGCCCATCTCCGAAATTCTGAGCAGTATATCTCTGCGGAGTGTTTACCCTGGCATAAAAGACACAGTCTAGATTCAGCCAGAGCGATACGATCCAGATCATCATATATCTGATCCAGGGCTACAAAAAAAATTCATCCACCGATCGGAGGGGCTGTGCCCCCACCGGTAGTGAAAAGGCCCAAGACTGAGCGTTATCCCTGAGCAGCGAGATGATGATCCCCACTCTCTGCTCCTCATTACTAAAGGAATGGGGAAGTAGGTGAAAATGGAGTTTGCAAGCCTCTCTAAAACGAACAACATTGTCACTACTCCCGGAAAACGTATCCGGGAGCGAGATCTAAGGCTCAGAACAAACTACATGAACGCAAGCTGAAACGGTCACCTGAAACTGAGATACAGTTTTACGGAGATCTGCTACCTCCAGTGAAAGAGCCTGCATGCGTTCAGTCAAGAGTAAAACCGGATCCATGCTTAAGACAGTTTTGGCAGTTTATAATGTCACGGATGGTGTTGCAGAAAACCAGAAGACAACAAATGAAGATCCGACTGACTTGATCCCAAACTAAGGAACATAAGGGTGAGCCCTGTAAAAGCCCTAGCACTCTCCCTGACTTCTCAGCCCATGCAAAGATCTCTATGATAGATAATTGCATGCCCTCGTGCCTCGACTGTATGACACCTGAACACCCTAAAATAGTGAGGGGACAAGACCACCGGCTCCCTACACTTAATACGGAGGGAGTCAGGGTCACCTAGGATCAAGCCAACAGGAAAACAGAAATAAAGGAACAGACTTATCTGTAGAAGCATCAGTTGCAGCATGAGCACAATCCAGGAAGTTGTATAAACCGCAAAGTGATGCAGTATGGGAGGGGATTTAAAGGGATGCAATCAGTGCCACTAGATGACAGCTGAGAGAGGGAAACGAGATGACAAAAGAAAGTCTGTCAGAGCTTCTCAGGTATCTGGCGGTGACAGTCAGACCTTCTCACAGAACTGGCGGTGACACTGGCTCACTTGCAATAAATTTGAGTGTAGTGATAGTACGAGTAACAGAGGAAATTTGCAGCCAAAATGATGTCCAGACCTTTAGATGAAGTTCAAACTTTTCTTTACTGAAGGTAATTTGTATCCAAGCAGATTACAGCTTTGGTCTTTGGTCCCAGCAGGTTTTGGAAATGGTTGGCAGGAATAAATCTTCTGCACTATAAATCTGGAGCTTGCAGGAAAATACGTCTGCTTAGTAGCTCTAACTGTGGCAGAAATGTATCTTCTGCACTTCTTTTTATCTTTTGCTTTCTGGGGACTGAGTAGCTGAGGAGGGATATGGCTTCTCCTAGGTCTCTGGACTTTACTCACAGACAGGCTCTCAGGGAATGCTTCCGTCCTGGAACTCTGGAGATTGTCTGCTTTCTTCTCATCCAGCTGAGGCTGCACGTTCTCAGGCTGGGGATTTAATCAATGTCTCAGCCGAGACAAGATCATGGCTTTCTTCCCAATGCAGGGGATCTCCTACACACACACCCTACCCCTAGAAGGGGGTCGGCTACACTAACTTAACTTCCTTCTCCACCCAAGCTGCAGGATGTGGGAACAGTCCACACCTCCACAGAGGGGGAGCTAGGCTGGAATGAACCATTCCAGCCTATATACACTAAACTGTAACTAGTTCCTTACAAATGCATTGCTGCCACCTGCTGGTGAACATGGAAAATTACAAGGAAATTTACATTTAACATAGTTTTACATGCACAGTTGTGAAGACATAATGTAAATTTCATCTGAGGACAATGTAAAAGCTCTTAGACGATAGTAGCGGGTTAGAGGCATGTGGTAACACAACTATGAGGTGTTACATATACTCTTGTCAGATTTTTTAATACAGAGGAGATGCTAGCCGACTGTGAGGAAATAGGTAATTCTTGTTCAGAAAATACTTCCAGTGGGTTACCCAGCCAGTTATCAGAGCTAATATCACTGAATAAAAAAAACTGACATCACTTATCTAAAGCAACAAAGTATCAAAAGTGTTCACTAAGTAATATTAAACGTTGTAGGCGACGTTTCACTATAATAATTGTGGTCGCTAAAATATGCGGTCTCGGTACTGGTATATAAGTGCTTTTATGCATATTACCCATGTGACTGTTATGGGTGCCATATGGATATTAGTTTACATCTTGATGTGTATCCAAGCGTTTACACGCCTGGTAACCATTCACACATACCAGCTGTAGCATTTATGCTGGTTTTGTTTTTCCTAATAGGGTCTTTTGCTAGTATATTTATTGAGCATTGCAATACCGGGTATGAAGTACAACCGCCTATTAGTCACTTGATTAGAATTTCCTACCTCCTATGCCTCAGAGTAAACAGTATAGTATATAAGACACAGGTAGCCGATTTTTATAGCCATAAGAGGGAGTGCAGACCAACGTTTTGGCTGGATGATTTAGTATTATGTGGGGTTGATGGAGGAGTATTGTTCTGTCCCTAGATGTAGATCTAGTTGTTTGTGTGTTTATCAATTGACATTGCAGTTTTGCCTGTGTTGTAATTCATGTGCATTACATTGTGTGGTAACAGCACCATCTACTGATGAGTATTTCATTCAGCCTGTTTTTCTCTATGCATTATGGGAGTCCCAGGGTATTGTGGGTAGTTCCTGGTTCTTGCTAGTCTTGTGTTGGTACAGCAAGCAGCCACCATCTAATGTCTCAGGAGCCATACATTCTCACTGGTTTTCCTGCCCCATCATCTTTTATTTAGCCTGTTTTCAAGCATAGTCGCTAAGAGCACTATCTGTACCATAATTTATATATGTTACTTGTTTCATAGCTCATTACTATCATCGTATTATCCCATGTACTGCATGTATAGCAGATATTCTTTATTAATGCCATGTACCATGGATATTTATGTTCTAAATGCTACTGTTTTATTCTGTAGTTTCACCTTTCCTGTCAATCTACTATCAATAAAAGAGAAAATTAAAGCAGTACAGTTTTCTCTTCTTCAAGACAGAAGGTTTAGCTACATGTCAGATTACACACCATGCTAACGTGTATGAGGACAGTATAGTGAAACGACTGCTGAGAACAAGCTCAGTGAATAACTGCCAAAGACAGCAGTGAAACGACTGCTGAGAACAAGCTCAGAAGATCAGACTAGACAGAGCCCTCCATTATCCATGCAGAGCCTGCATACGGATATCGCAGCAGCCTCCTAACAGTCGCACCGAATATCAGACTATATGGAGCCCGCCATTATCCACGCAGAGCCTACTTACAGATATCGCAGCAGTCTCCTAACAGTCACAACATGTCTAAAAGTCGAGCATCTTCAGTCAAGACAAGGTCTCAGATAAGTGGCTCTAACAGGACATCAATCAGAGAAGCCGCCACCATTGCCCGCGCAAAAGTAGAAGCTGCAAAGGCAAAATCCAGCGTCACAGAACAAGTGATGCAGATAAAGATGGAGAAAGCGCAACTTGAAGCTTCACCGAATATGGAGAAAGCGCAATTTGAAGCGACTATAGAAAAACTCACCGCATATAAAGAGACAGCAGCTGCCATAGCATAAGCAGAATTTCTAGAAGCCACGGAACTTCAGGAAACCAAGAGTCATTGCAGCATCGTCCATCCAGGACTTGAATTCCAAGATCCACAACAGTGAACCTTACAATATGTCTATCAACAATCCAAGTCAGATGACGCCAAGATCCACAGCTTAATACAAAGCTAACATGCTTATTTGGATCATCAGAAGGTCGACTATCAGTCTCCTTGCAGCAAACTAGAGAACACACATCAGAGTGAAACCGGCTACAACAACGTCTCTCCAGAACAGAGAATCAGAAATCTACCCCTGCTACGAGAGATGCCCTTCGCTTCAGAACGGTATTACACAGACCGGATTAAACCAGAGACTTCCAACAGGTATGGCTGTGCACCACACATTCACTCTGACAACACAACACCAGAGCCAATCAAGCCACAATGGACTTTGCCAGGTTCCTTGCTCAATGTGAGCTGGTCACCAAGGGACTTGTAAAGTTCAGCGACCGCGCTGAGAACTATAGAGCTTGGCGAGCTTCCTTCCAAAATGCCACCAGAGACCTAGGTCTGTCATGTAGTGAGGAACTGGATCTCCTAGTGAAATGGCTGGGAAGCGAGTCCGCCGAACACGCTAAAAGGATTGGAGACATCAATGTAAATTATCCAGACGTTGGTCTAAAAAGGGTCTGGGATACACTTGATGAGGTCATAGAAAGTGTCTTATTTAAGAGAATTGAGGACTTTCCTAAAATAGCGAACAAAGGCTATTCAAAGCTTAGAGAGTTAAGTGACTTATTAATGGAGCTGAGTGTAGCAAAGGCAGAAGGGGATCTGGTGGGATTGACATTCCTTGACACTGCTAGAGGTGTGAATCCCATAGTTCAGAAGCTCCCATATAACCTGCAAGAGAAGTGGGTCAAGCATGGTTCTCTGTATAAACAGACTTACAATGTACCATTTCCTCCATTTAATGTGTTTGTAGATTTTGTCTCTGAACAAGCAAAAATCAGAAATGATCCTAGCTTTGATTTCATGATGTCATGTGCCACCGCCTCAGTCAGTAAACCTCTTAGGGCAAGGGTGGAGGTGCACAAAATTAACGTTTCTTCCACAGGTTCAGTCCATAAAGAGTTCAGCTCCTATCAAAGAGGAGACAAACCCTAAATGCTGCTCTTCAACTTCGCACTTCGCCAAGGACTGTGAGGTTAGTGCAAAGTGTTCAGAATGTGACAGCACAGATCATAACACAGCTCTACACCCTGGGCCACCACCGTGGGCTTCACCTAAAACCCAAGAGCATAGCGGGGAGCGAAAAGACAGAAATACTGACACTTTAGCAGTTACTTCTAAATGTACAGAGGTTTGCAGAGACCTCAGAGGAGGCAGATCTTGCTCTAAAATCTCCCTAGTGAGGGTTTACCCAGCAGACGACGAGACAAAGCCATTAAAGTGTACGCAATTCTAGACGATCAAAGTAACAAGTCGTTAGTGAAGTCTGCCTTCTTTGATAGCTTCGACATCAGAGGATCCAGGGCCCCCTACTCTCTAAGAACTTGTGCTGGTACTGTGGAAACAGCCAGAAGGAGGGCAAGTGGCTACATAATTGAATCCAGCGATGGTCAAGTGCGTCTGCTTTTGCCAACTATACTAGAATGTAACCAGATTCCTGACAACAGGTCCGAGATACCCACACCATAAGTAGCAGCGCATCAGCCTCACCTGAAGCGTATAATACACCTGATCCCGAACCTTGATCCTGAAGCTCAGATAGTCTTACTCGTCGGGAGGGATATCCTACAGGTCCACAAAGTTAGACAGCAAATCAATGGACCTCACAACACTCCATATGCCCAGAGACTTGACCTAGGATGGGTCATTGTAGGAGAAGTCTGTTTGGGAGGTGTACACAAACCAACAACTGTCAACAGCATGCTTACCAGTACACTTGAGAATGGACACCCATCTCTTCTCCAACCATGAAAAAATCACTTCTTCATTAAGGAACTGCCTCAAAGCACTTCATCATCAGGTGCTCTTGCAGGTCCTGCCTATGATGACTTCATCTGGGATGGCAATCAAGACCACCTGGGATCCACAGTCTTCCGCGAGCAAGACTAAAGAGGACAATTGTATGGCGATGTCATTTGAAGATAGACTGTTCCTAGATATAATGGAGCAGGGAATGGTGCAGGATGAAACAAGAAGCTGGGTTGCATCTCTACCCTTTAAGCCTCGAAGACAACGCTTACCCAACAAAAGAGAGCAAGTTTTCAAACGATTTGTCTCTCTCAGGCACAACCTACGAAGCAAACCTGAGATGAGAGATCACTTCTTTACCTTCATGGAAAAAGATATTCCGGAACAGTCATGCAGAGCTAGCACCTGTACTTCAAGAATCGGAAGAACGCTGGTACCTGCCCATGTTTGGGGTGTATCACCCGAAGAAGGCAGGTCAGATCAGAGTGGTGTTTGACTTAAGCGCCAAGTATGAAGGCGTATCATTGAACAACGTTTTGCTGTCAGGCCCAGATCTAAACAACAAGCTCATAGGAGTGCTTCTCCGTTTTCGCAGAGACTCCATTGCATTCACGGCTGATATCCAACAGATGTTCCATTGCTTCCTAGTTAAGAAAGAACATAGACATTTCTTGAGATTCCTATGGTTCAAGGACAAGATCCCTCTAAAGATGCTACAAAGTATCGTATGAAAGTTCACATCTTCGGCAATAGTCCTTCTCCTGCAGTCGCCATCTATGGATTAAGACGCGCAGCTCAGAAAGTAGAAGAAAAGTATGGAGCGGATTTCAGACTCTTTGTAGAGAAGGACTTCTATGTGGATGACTGTCTGAAATCAATGCCCTCAGATGATACTGCAATCAGTCTCCTTAAAAGAACCCAGGAGATGTTCTCTCTGTCTAACCTAAGGCTACACAAGATTGCTTCTAACAGCCAGAAATTGATGGAAGCCTTTCCTTCTCAGGACCATTCCGAAGACTTGAAGGACCTAGATCTAGGCTTTGACTTGCCTCCGATGCAACGGAGCCTTGGCCTACTCTGGGACATTAAAGCTGATAATTTCACTTTCCAGGTTAACAAAGAAGAAAAACCCTTTACTCGCAGAGGAGTACTGTCAGCCATAAGCAGTTTATATGACCCACTAGGATTTGCAGCTCCTATACTCATCGAAGGTAAAGCTATGTTAAGAGACTTCCCCAGAGAAGGGTCTAACTGGGACACTCCTCTTCTCATGAAGGAAAGAACCACGTGGATGGCCTGGAAGAATTCCCTTACAGCCTTATCGGATCTTCACATGGCTCGTCCATATGTTTCTGTACCAACTACCAAGGTTGAGACTCAAAAACTTTGTGTTTTCTGTGATGCTTCAATCAAAGCAATTTAGGCTGTAGCTTACTTGAAGACTTTATATACCAGCGGACATTGCCATGTAGGGTTCGTCATGAGTAAATCGAAACTAACGTCACTCCAGGATCACACAATACCACGCCTGGAACTATGTGCCGCTGTGTTAGCGGTGGAGTTGGCTGAACTAATCACTGTAGAAATGGACCTAGAGATTAAAGACTCTGAGTTCTATACAGATAGCAAGATAGTACTGGGATATATCTGTAATGAAGCTAGACGCTTCTATGTCTACGTCAACAACAGAGTTCTAAGGATCAGAAGATCTACCTCTCCCGAACAATGGAAATATGTATCTACACATCTCAACCCTGCGGACAAAGCAACTAGATCCGTCGCTGCTGACCATCTCAAGGATACAATTTGGTTTACAGGCCCCACCTTTTTGTATAAGCTGACGCCCAACACAACAGAAACTGCCATGTTTGAACTAGTAGACCCACATACTGATGTTGAGATACGTCCTCAGGTATCTGTGTTACATACAGAGACTCTGGACCACCACCTGAAATCCCATAGATTCAGTAGGTTCTCTACTTGGAGATCTTTTGTCCGTGCCATCACTTGCCTAACTCCCATTGTTCGGTCGTACAAAGCAACCTCATCGGCAGATAAAAATATCTGTAGAGACTGGCATCATTGTAAACGTGTCTACACAGCTCTCGATCTAGAGCGGTCAAAAAATGTAATCATCCAAGCTGTACAGCGTGAAACCTGTAGTGTTTTAAGGAAACTTGACCCAGTGATCGACGAAGATGGGTTCTTAAGAGTAGGTGAACGCCTTATGGAAGCCAATGTAGGCCTAACAGAGAAACATCCTGTGATAGTTCCTGGACAGCATCATATAGCCACTCTGCTCGTGCAACATCACCATGAACAGACAAAGCACCAAGGTCGTCTGTTCACTGAAGGAGCTCTAAGAGCGGCTGGACTGTGGATAGTTGGAGCTAAAAGATGTGTATGCAGATTCATATTTAAATGTGTTACCGTGGTATGTCACAGGCACCGAAGATGGCAAACCTCCCGTATGACCGACTAAGTACAGATCCACCCTTCACTAATGTTGGCCTAGACGTGTTTGGTCCTTGGCCCTTTGTTGTCCGGCAAATGAGGGGAGGCCGTGTGCGCACGGGAAACGTTGGGCGATTATGTTCACCTGTCTGTCCATCAGAGCTGTTCATATTGAAGTAATTTAATCTATGGATACTTCCGGTTTCATTAATGCTTTCCGACGTTTCATTGACCTTAGAGGACCTGTCAAACACATTCGTTCTGACCGAGGCACAAACTTCGTCGGAGCAGCGAGAGAACTACAACTCTCTTCCAACTTAGATGTTAACAACATAGAAAGATACCTCAGTGAACGAGGATGCACTTGGACCTTCAACCCACCACACTCTTCACACATGGGAGGTGCTTGGGAGAGGATGATAGGCATCGCATGGAGAATCCTTGACTCAATCTTCTTACAAGAAGGATCTTCAAAATTGACTCATGAAAGCCTGACTACCTTCATGGCGGAAGTATCGGCTATCATATATGCCAGACCGCTAACTCCGATTTCTAGCGATCCTGATGACCCAACAGTTCTCACACCCGCCACGCTGCTTACACAAAAGACTGAACAAATTTGTGCTCCACCCGTAGAATTTAATTTCAAAGATCTTTACAGGAATCGATGGAGACAAGTACAGAGTCTCTCAAACTCGTTCTGGGATAAGTGGAAAAAGCAATACATTCCCACTCTGCAACCGAGGAGAAAGTGGCAAGCCTAACCTTCAGGCCGGCGATGTAGTCCTAATGAAAGACTGCCAGTCACGAAGAAACGAGTGGCCATTAGGTCTTGTGACTAAGACATTCCCAAGTAAGGACGGAATTATACGCAAAGTAGAATTGAAAATACGGAGACAGGGAGAGACTAAATTGTTCCTCAGACCAGTAGGAGAACTTGTTCTACTGTTTACACCCAACGAATACAATAGTGACATCGGTTGACGTCAAGCGGGGAGTGTTCTGTCCCTAGATGTAGATCCAGTTGTTTGTGTGTTGATCAGTGGACATTGCATTTTTGCCTGTGTTGTAATTCATGTGCATTACATTGTGTGGTAACAACACGATCTACTGATGAGTTTATGCATTTCATTCAGCCTGTTTTTCTCTATGCATTATGGGAGTCCCAGGGTATTGTGGGTAGTTCCTGGTTCTTGCTAGTCTTGTGCTGGTACAGCAAGCAGCCACCATCTTATGTCTCAGGAGCCATACACTCTCACTTGTTTTCCTGCCCCATCATCTTTTATTTAGCCTGTTTTCAAGCATAGTCGGTAAGAGTCTTATCTTGTGACATTTACCATAGTTTATATATGTTACTTGTTTCATAGCTCATTACTATCATCGTATTATCCCATGTTTCACCTTTCCTGTCAATCTACTATCAATAAAAGAGAAAATTAAAGCAGTACAGTTTTCTCTTCTTCAAGACAGAAGGTTTAGCTATATGTCAGATTACACACTGTGCTAACGTGTACGAGGACAGTATAAGTATACACTACAATAAGTCCATCCCCCCTATATTTGGTCACTGGTCTGCCCCCTGGCTACATACACAGTCCTGGGTCTGGCCAGTATCAGCTTGAACCTGAAGTGGGTGTCACCCAGGACAGTTTATATGTTTAGTCTGTATATGTATAATTTTATAAAAGTTACATTTTAGTGACCACAATTATTATAGTGAAACACTAATAGTTCAACTTGCTGAATTTGGTCACAATTTTCAGTATACAGTTAGCAATAACTATTTGCAGATTGGTTGAATATGATCTGGTATGGTTGCATGCAATTTGGATTTTGCAATTGATTGGTTTGGTGGAACTGTAAGTAAACACATATAACTGGTTCAGTTCTAATCACTATATTAAAAATAGGAACATTATATAACTGTTCTAAATACCTATTTTGGCCTCTCTGCTTCCATAAAACACAGCTCTTAGTGGAGTGAATGTCTGTTCAGCTCCTCTCCTCTGGTGCAATGATTCTAGCAGCTCCTGCTAGGGGTATTTTTCACACAGGCTGTCTGTAAGACTCGCTGTGATTAGTCAAGACTCCTGTTCAGCCATAGCAGTTTAACTCTATGCTTTCTGTTGTTTCTGCTTTGTCATTGAGCTTCCCTTACATGATATAATGAATCTTAAAGGCATACTATCTTTTATGCTTCTGTGAACACAAAATATAACAGTTATATGACATCCAAACATGAAGTCACTGTAAATAACTCTGCTTTTGTCTTTAACACACAAACATAAAAACTGTATTAAGGTTATTGGCAAGTCTAGCTGTATAAACACACAACATATATTAGTAACCTAGGACAGGACGTAGCTGGCCAGCTACAATATTTCATCCACCAAACACTTAATAGAAGTACACAAATAGTCCCACAACATGGACAATGACAGGGATCATTGTCAAAAATTCGCACAAAAAATATGTATTTTAATAAGGGGCCATTTTTATGTGTCTTAAAGGGAAACTCTCAAAAATGTGCCCTGTTAGAGCCTAGAAAATTTTTATTTATATATATGTGCAGCACTCCATGTTTTTGTATCCTTCAGAGTCAAGTAAAAAAATGCATATGTTAACGTACATTTTTTTCTACCAAGGAACTGTATGGTGAACGGACGCCACTGTACGGCATCAGTCTGAGGCATCTGTTAATGCATACATTTTTGGCATACATTAAATTTATGGCAAAAATAGTATGTGGCCCTAGTGTCAGAATAAGCACCAGTACACAGCGGAGCAGCGTGGCGGAGAAGGGAGGCCGCCATGTACTGGCAGAGTGCTACCTGTTCTTGGTGGTCAGGGATGAGGACTGTTTCCCCAAAAACATTTTTCTACTGGAAAATACAGGGCACAGTATAATACACTAAAATCTATATAATATAAAGATATTAGCTCTACCCTGAAGAATAATATAATTAGGTGGTCATTTATTATTTGGAAATATGTCTGTTAGGCATATTTCTGACACAGATTGTGGCGCAATCTGTATATTTTTCCCGCTCATGTCAGGTCTAAAAAAGGTGGCGTGGGCAGGGAAAGGGATACAGTTATGGCCATCCAGTTATTGAATACCAACGCCATACATTGACCGAATAACACTTCTGTACAGTTACTGGATAGCACCGCCATACAGTGACCGGATAAAAGGGTATAAGAGGGCACAGTACAGGGAATGACTAGGAGAACTAAACAGGATGCGGTAAGAGGGCACTATGTAGGGTATAAGGGGGCACAGTATGGGGTGAGGGGCACAGTCACATGACCCTGTGATATTAGAAGGTCCTTATGGTGAATGCGGTTCATACGCCACCATAATGAGAGGCAGAGGAGTGATTATGTGGCAAAAGAAAAATTTTTTAACTGTCAGCCAGTACAGGCATAAAAAATTAGGCAATAGGCATTCACCTGACAGCAAATTACTTTGGATTCTGTGGCTGGAGGTACATTAGGCGGTCACAGGATAAAAATGTTACTGTCGGCCAGTACAGGGCCCAAAAATTATTCATTCACCTGACAGAAAAGGCCTTTTGTGTCGCTGTATATAGTGTTGAGCGCGAATATTCGAATCGCGAATTTTTTTCGCGAATATCGGCACTTTGCTAATTCGCGAATATTTCGAATATAGTGCTATAAATTCGCAATTTCGAATATTCGTTTTTTTTTTTTTTTTTTTTTAATTGTTATATTTTTTCCTTTCCCACTTCCCTAAAGTTGTTCTTACCTGTCCTTTGGATTCCTGGCTTCCTGGCTGCTCCAGTCAGTGCCCGTTGCCGCTTCTGCCGCCTTCCGTGCTCATGGAGCGTCCCCATCTCCATGGGAACGTCTCCATATACTAGAATGTACTGTCGGATTTGAGAATTACGTTGAAATCGCAATTGCGATTAATATAACACGAAATAATCGCATTTGCGATTTCAACGTAATTCTCAAATCCGACAGTACATTCTAGTATATGGAGACGTTCCCATGAGCATGGAATATAGCATTACTAAGTTAAAAATCGCAAATGCGATTATTTCGTGTTATATTAATCGCATTTGCGATTATTATTTTTTTTTTTTTTTTTTTTTTTTTTTACTATGGTTGGCTTCAATGGTAGAATTAGCGAATATGACGAATATATTCGTTATATTCCACAAAACGAATATACGAATGTATTCGTCATATTCCACAAAACGAAGATAACGAAGTATTCTGCATCTCAGTTATATCTAACTATTCATCAACTTCGCTAATTCTAGCAATCATATAGGAAAGTTTACTATAGAGACAGATAAGTATAATTCGCTATGCGATTATATGACTGCTTTTTTTTTATATAAATAGAATAATTATAATACCTGATAATTATTATAATCTATTTATATAAAAAAGCAAAGTAATATAATCGCATAGCGAATTATACTTATCTGTCTTTATAGTAAACTTTCCTATATGATTGCTAGAATTAGCGAAGTTGATGAATAGGTAGATATAACTGAGATGCAGAATACTTCGTTATCTTCGTTTTGTGGAATATAACGAATATATTCGTATATTCGTTTTGTGGAATATAACGAATATATTCGTCATATTCGCTAATTCTACCATTGAAGCCAACCATAGTAAAAAAAAAAAAAAATAAATAAATAAATAAATCGCAAATGCGATTAATATAACACGAAATAATCGCATTTGCGATTTTTAACTTAGTAATGCTATATTCCATGCTCATGGGAACGTCTCCATATACTAGAATGTACTGTCGGATTTGAGAATTACGTTGAAATCGCAAATGCGATTATTTCGTGTTATATTAATCGCAATTGCGATTTCAACGTAATTCTCAAATCCGACAGTACATTCTAGTATATGGAGACGTTCCCATGGAGATGGGGACGCTCCATGAGCATGGAATATAGCAGGGATCAGCAACCTTCGGCACTCCAGCTGTGGTGCAACTACAACTCCCAGCATGCACACCTCCATGGCTGTTCTCAGGACTCCCAAAGAAGTGAATGGAGCATGCTGGGAGTCGTAGTTGCACCACAGCTGGAGTGCCGGAGGTTGCTGATCCCTGGAATATAGCATTACTAAGTAAAAATCGCAAATGCGATTATTTCGTGTTATATTAATCGCATTTGCGATTTTTTTTTTTTTTTTTTTTTTTTTTTTTTTTACTATGGTTGGCTTCAATGGTAGAATTAGCGAATATGACGAATATATTCATTATATTCCACAAAACGAATATACGAATATATTCGTTATATTCCACAAAACGAAGATAACGAAGTATTCTGCATCTCAGTTATATCTACCTATTCATCAACTTCGCTAATTCTAGCAATCATATAGGACAGTTTACTATAGAGACAGATAAGTATAATTCGCTATGCGATTATATTACTTTGCTTTTTTATATAAATAGATTATAATAATTATCAGGTATTATAATTATTCTATTTATATAAAAAAAAAAGCAGTCATATAATCGCATAGCGAATTATACTTATCTGTCTCTATAGTAAACTGTCCTATATGATTGCTAGAATTAGCGAAGTTGATGAATAGGTAGATATAACTGAGATGCAGAATACTTCGTTATCTTCGTTTTGTGGAATATAACGAATACATTCGTCATATTCGCTAATTCTACCATTGAAGCCAATCATAGTAAAAAAAAAAAAAAAAAAAAAAAAAAAAATCGCAAATGCGATTAATATAACACGAAATAATCGCATTTGCGATTTTTACTTAGTAATGCTATATTCCAGGGATCAGCAACCTCCGGCACTCCAGCTGTTGTCAAACTACGACTCCCAGCATGCTCCATTCACTTCTTTGGGAGTCCTGAGAACAGCCATGGAGGTGTGCATGCTGGGAGTTGTAGTTGCACCACAGCTGGAGTGCCGAAGGTTGCTGATCCCTGCTATATGCCATGCTCATGGAGCGTCCCCATCACCATGGGAACGTCTCCATATACTAGAATGTACTGTCGGATTTGAGAATTACGTTGAAATCGCAATTGCGATTAATATAACGCATTTGCGATTTCAATAGGAGAGTAGCCTTTAAGTTTAAAAAAAAAAAAAAAAAAAAAAAAAAAAAATTTTTCCTTGCTTCTCAGAGCGTCCACATCGGTGGAGATGGCCTGATTTATTCGCCGGTGAACAGTTCCCGGCGAATATCGCATGTTCGCGTTCGCTGCGGCGGGCGAACATATGCGATGTTCGGTTCGCCTCCTATACATCATCATTGAGCAAACTTTGACCCTGTACCTCACAGTCAGCAGACACATTCCAGCCAATCAGCATACCCTCCCTCCCAGACCCTCCCACCGCCTATCAAATAGCAAGGACAGCATCCATCTTAGATTAATTCTGAAGCTGCAGTGTCACAAAGTTGTAATCGGAATGCGATTAATACAGGTTATATTAATCGCATTGCAATTATAACCATTTGGAACCCATCTCTAAGTTGTATTTCTAGAATATAACGAAGATTGAGAATATAGTGCTATATTCGTTGTCAATTCTAGCAATACAACCATTAGGAACTCAGATCTAAGTTGCAACCGCAATGCGAATAATGCAGGTTACATTAATCACATTGCGAATTCAACTTAGAGCTAAGTTCCCTATGGTTGTATTGCTAGAATTGACGAATAACGAATATAGCACTATATTCTCAATCTTTGTTATATTCTAGCAATACAACCATTAGGAACCCAGCAGCTCTAAGTTGAAATCGCAATGCGATTTATAGAACTTGAATTAATCGCATTGCGATTTCAGCTTTCTCAAATCCAACAGTACTGTACATTCTAGCAAGGAGCCGTTCCCATGGTGATGGGGACGCTCCATGAGCACGGAAGTCAGCAGAAGTTCTAAGTTTAAATCGCAATGCGATTAATTCAAGTTCTATAAATCGCATTGCGATTTCAACTTAGAGCTTCTGCCAACTTCCGTGCTCATGGAGCGTCCCCATCACCATGGGAACGGCTCTATGCTAGAACGTACTGTCAGATTTGAGAAAGTTGAAATTGCAATGCGATTAATGCATTGCGATTTCAACTTGCCACACTCTGCGTCAACTACGTCATTTTCCATGGGAGTTTTGCCATGGATCCCCCTCCGGCATGCCACAGTCCAGGTGTTAGTCCCTTTGAAACAACTTTTCCATCACTATTGTGGCCAGAAAGAGTCCCTGTGGGTTCTAAAATTTGCCTTCCTATTAAAGTCTATTGTGGTTCGCAAGTTCGCAAACATTTGAGGAAATTCGCGTTCGCTGTTCGCGAACGGAAAATTTTATGTTCGTGACATCACTACACATCGGCCGTTAACCCGATGTAGTCGGACACCTGTCGGTTTAGGCGTTCCCAGAGGCTGGATCCGGAGGGTGGCTAACGATAGGTTGGCTGCAAGAATGATCTCAATTCCAAAGTGACCAACACATCTTCAAACCGCCCTCTTTTTGCAGGAGCAGTAGGATTGGTACCCGCATCTGTTTCGCTGTGGGTGGAAATTCCTCTGCCAGTGCCCACAACAGCAGAATGCAGCATCTCTCGCAGCAAGGCCTGGAAATGCCGCATTCTGACAGCCCTCTGTGAGATTGGTAACATGTCCCCCATTTTGTGTTTGTATAGGGGGTCTAAGTACATTGCCACCCAGTACAGGTCCTTGCTTTTTATACAGGGGTCCCTCTTCAAACACTGGAGCATGAAGGCCCCCATTTGCACTAAATTGGAAGCAGTAGAGTGCCCTGGCTCCTGCTCATCGCCCAGGAGAATGTCGTCCTCGGTCACCTCCCCTCAGCCACAGTTAACATCAGGGATCCCAAAAAAGTTTAAAGCCTGATCTTCTTGCTCCTTCTCCTCCTTTCCCCAGCCACCATCCTCCTCTGATTACTCTTCAGACTCCTGCTGACTTTTCTCAGGTGAAGTAGCCCCCCCTGTGAATTCATTCAGCATTGCGACTCCCTCATCTTCCAGCTACTGCTCCTCGACGGCTTGATAAATGACACAACGTAATGTACGCCCCACAAAGAAGGCGTAAGGTATCATGTCACTGATGGCTCCCTGGCTGCGACTGACCAGTTTGGTGTTCTCATCAAATGGCCGCAGAAGTCTGCATGCATCGCGCATGAGCAGCCACTGGCGCGGTTAAAAGAAACCAAGCTCCCCAGAACCTGTCCTGCAGCAGAGTTCGTACAGGTAGTCGGTAACTGCACATTTCTGCTGGAGCAGCCTATAAGGCATATACAAGGTGGCGTTCCAGCACGTCAGGCAGTCACAAATCAGGCGTCTGACGGGTAAGTGGTGTCACCGCTGAACGTCAGCAAGGCGAGCTATGGCCGTGTAAGATCTTCTAAAATGGCCAGAGATTTTCCTGTCCTGCCACAAGACGTCCTGGCCCCCGGGGTATTTGGCAATGAATCACTGCACGAATAAGTTCAGGATGTGTGCCATGCACAGCACGTGTGTCATTTTGCCCTGTTTCAGTGTGCTCAGCAGATTGGCACAGTTGTCGCACAGCACTTTACCAACTGTCAAATTGAGCAGGGTTAGCCCCTGATCGGCCTGTGATCGCAGAGCGGAAAGCAGTGCAGGACCGGTGTGGCTCTTGGCTTCCAGGCACAACAGCCAAAGCACAGCATGGCAACGTCTCACCTGGCACGTTGAATAGGTTCTGGGGAGCTTGGGGGCTGCAGCGGAAGAGGCGGTAGCAGTGGAAAAGGAGGAGGGAGCCGAGGAGAAGATGGAGTAGGAGGAGGAGAAGAAGAGGCAGGCCTGCATGCAATCCGTGACGGTAACACCAAATCCACACAGGTGCCACGGGTTAAATGCTTGACGGCCGTCAGAAGGTTCACCCAGTGGGCTGCAAAAGTTATGTACCTTCCCTGCTTGTGTTTGCTAGACCACATGTCTGTGGTCAGATGTATCTTGGCACCGCCACTGTGTGCCAGAGATATATTAACTTGCTGCTGAACTTGGCCATATAGCTCAGGGATGCCCTTCTGGGAGAAATATTTCCTTCTGGGGACCTTCCATTGCGGTGTGCCAATGGCCACAATTTTTCAAATGGCCTCCGAGTCCACCAATTTATATGGCAGTCGTTGGCGGGCTAGCAGTTATGACAACTAGCGATCAGCTGTTGGGCAAGAGGCACGATCGAACAGTGGAAGGTGGAGGACAAATGGGAGGGGAGAGGAGAAGGAGAAGAGGCAGGAAGTGGAGCGCCGGGAGTGTGGATTTGTGGGTTCTGACGGCATTACTCCCACTGGGCTCGGTGATGGAAGGCGAGGTGCCTTCTTAATGTGGTCGTCCCTAGGTGAGTGTTAGGCTTAACTCGACTTATGCATTGACAGCATGGCAACACTATTGTCAACAGCTGACATGTTAAAAAAAGCCCACTCTGCGGAGCCATGTGCCGGCGTCCTGGGAGCGCCAGATGTGACCGTGCATGGTGAATGGCTCGCTCCAGATACATTTGTAGTCTGCTTTTTGCCTCCTGTGCACTGTTCTGCCTGCTTCTCTTCCTTCTCCTCCCTCTCTGCTGCTCCGTCTGTCCCTCTGAACTCCCCTCCTCTTCCTCTTTTGTGGGCACCCATGTTATGTCCATCGTCACCTTCACCACCACTGACATTAGAGATCTCAGAGTAAGCAGCAACAGCGGGGACCACCCTCCTTGGGCTGATCTGGGTACCGTTGTCAGACCACTGGGTGGCGGCCGTTGCTACTTCCTCTTCCGCATCCGATGCCAAGAATAGCTGCACATCAGTAAGGTCAGGGAATGGATGGGAAAATAATTCCTCTGACTCGAGTAGAGGGACTATGGTGGTGGTGGTGGAGTCTTTGGGGATGCACACAGCAGAGAGTGAAGAGGGTGCAGATACAGAGGATGAGGAGAGTGCAGAAGCGGAAGGCTGAGTCAGCCACTCATCCAACTCTGGTGCATCCTTTGAACTTATCGCACACGCCTTCTCCAACTTCCCACTTAGGCTCCGGCCTGGTGCACCTGCCCGACCCCTACCACCCCTGTCATTTTCTAAATGACCCTATGCCTAAGTCCGCAAATAAGAGCAGTATTTGTGGAAGAAGGCATATTGCAGGCCTCAATTAGTTGTTAGTTGAAGCAGGTATATCACCCTCATACAGTAATTTTGTGGACGCAGGTACTGTATATGAAAAACCTCAATCACTATTTTGTGGAAGCTGATATATGGCAGGCCTCAATAAGTTATTAGTTGAAGCAGGTATATCACCCTTAAGCAGTAATTTTGTGGACGCAGGTATATAAAAAACCTCAATCACTATTTTGTGGAAACTGATATATGGCAGGCCTCAATCAGTATTTTGTGGAAGCATACAAATGCACTATAATATACTTTCTATGTTAGTAGTAGTGATGAGCGGGAGGTGCCATATTCGATTTCACGATATTTCACGAATATTCAATTGAATATTTCCTTAATTCGTCGAAATCGAAAATTCGTCATTATTCTATTTATCGTTAATATACGATTTAATTATTTGCGTATTGCGATTTTTCTCTTGACAGTATAAGGCAACGTTCCTATAACTATGGCTAGGCTAATATGTGTATTTTACGAATACTCTATATATAGCTTTAACTTCGTCTTTTAGAATATTACGAATATTCTAAAAGATGAAGTTGGAGCAATATTACGAATATTCGTAAAATACACATATAGCCTGTAATTTAGCTAATATAGTGCTATAATCTTTTTTTTTTTTCATTTTTAGTTTTTTTTGCCTCTTCTGAACTTCAGTTTTGGAAAATATGTACACTATAAAAAAAATTACTATAGCACTATATTAGCTAAATTGCAGCCTATATGTATATTTTACGAATATTTGCTATATTGCTATAACTTTGTTTTTTAGAATATTCGTAATATTCTAAAAGACAAAGTTATAGCAATATAGCGAATAAATTCGTTATTTAGAATATTCGTAAAATTTTTTTCCAATGTGTACTGTTATTTCACTTCGGCATACTGCTCCCCGACAAGCGGGAACGCCTGTGGGTTAGAATATACCATTGATACATTTCTAATATCAGACTGGCATCTCAACGTGGTATGAGGATTTGATATATCCTATCACAGTACACTGGATCCAGACTCCTTCTGAGCAACAGGCCTCTTTGAAGGAATAGTTGGTGGCGATGTCTCCACAGCCTCGCTAGTTCTGGGTCTGCACTCTTCCTGCGGATTCTCTCAGGGGTTTTCCCACTGGTAAGGAAGTCGAGCAGTTCACCGAGGACTCTACTTTCAGACTGGAGCTTAATCCACCTTTCTTGGTCGCCTCTGGACTCAGGAATATCTGATGAGGGAGGATCAGCAGCAGAGAGGTTTTCAGTGCGGATATTATCCTGCTGGGCAAATTTATTGTAGAACGCTGGCATTTCACTTCTTCCCAGGCATCCTTTGGTTCATCTGGTGTCACAACCAGACAGCTGAGAAGCTCTGACAGAAGCCTTTCAGAACCTCCTCCTTGAGTTTTCTTTGTTTTGGTTTTCAGTTCCTCATCTCGTTAGCCTCTCTCAGCTGTCATGTAGTTGGACTGATTGCATCCCTTTAAATTCCTCCCCATAATGCATTAGTGTGCGGCTTATACAACTTCCTGGAGTGTGTGTGCATGCTGATCCTATTTTCCAGTTTTCTACAAGATAAGTGCTGTACATTTATTTGTGATTTTCTTTTTGCTGGATCCCAGGTGACCCTGACTCCCTCCGTGTCTAGTGTAGGGAGCCGGTGGTAGTGTCCCCTCACTATTATAGGGTGTTCAGGTGTTATACAGTCGAGGTACGAGGATATGCGATCATCTACCATTGGGATTTTCGCATAAGCTGAGCAGTCAGGGAGAGTGCCAGGTCTGATGCAGGGGTCTCCCTTTTTGTTCCTTAGTTTTGGATCCAGTGAGTCATATATTCATTTTGTATTGTCTTGTTTCCTGTACACCTTCCGTGACATCTGGGGCTTCTGTAGTGGGAAGCCGCGACAGGGAATCAGCGTTATCGTTGGAGCGGCCTGCCCAGTATTTCACAGTGAAGTCATAGTTGGCAAGGCGGGAGGCCCATCTTTGCTCCAGAGCCCCTAATTTGGCTGTATTCAGATGCGCCAGGGGGTTATTGTCCGTGAAGGCAACAAATGGTGTGGCAGCAAGATAGTCTTTGAACTTTTCGGTCACAGCCCACACTAAGGCAAGAAACTCCAGCTTGAAGGAACTGTAGTTCTGGTCGTTCTTCTCAGCTCCCTTCAGGGATCTGCTGGCATAGGCAATTACCCTCTCTTTGTTATCTTGCACTTGAGCCAACACAGCCCCCAGGCCTCTTTTACTGGCATCTGTGTAGAGGATGAACGGCTTATAAAAATCTGGGTAACCCAGAACAGGGGGTTCAGTCAGCTTCTTCTTTAGGAGCTGAAAGGCAATTTCCCATTCTTCGTTTCATTCAACAGGAATAGGAGTTTTTGGGCTCTTCTTTGGATGCCCCCTCAGGAGTTCCTGGATTGGATCCGCAATTTGCGCGAAATGCGGGATGAAACGCCTGTAATACCCTGCAAAACTGAGGAAGCTTCTCACCTCTTTCACGGTGGTGGGAGTAGGCCAATTGCAGACAGCAGCAAGTTTATCAGGATCAGGCTGACAACGTGCCCTAGGTATTTTACCGCTGGTTTTAGCAGGTGGTACTTGGATGGCTTGATTTTGAGGCAATATTTAGTAAGAACTTGAAACATTTCAGCTAGTTGTTTTAAATGTTCCTCATACGTCTTGGAGTATATAATGACGTCATCCAGGTATAGTAGTACAGTCTCAAAATTTCTATGGCCTAAACAATGCTCCATTAGCCGCTGGAAAGTCCCTGGATCGTTACACAATCCAAACGGCATATAATTGAATTCAAACAGGCCCATAGGTGTAGTGAAAGCAATCTTTTCTCGATCTTCTGGGGCCATGGGTACTTGCCAGTACCCACTAGTTAAGTCCAAGGTAGAGAAATAGGCTGATGACCCCCGGGCAGTCAAGGACTCCTGAATGCGTGGCAATGGATATGCATCTTTTTGGGTGATTTGATTGATTTTTTTGTAATCCACGCAGAACCTTATGCTGCCATCTTTTTTTCGCAGAACTAGGGGCGCAGCCCAGGGACTATGACTGTCCCGGATTATATTAGAGTCTTTCATCTCTTGTATCATCTCTTTCACAGACTGATAGGTAGTAGGCGGTATGGGCCTGTGTCTTTCCTTGATAGGAGGATGAGAGCCAGTAGGTATGGTGTGTTTAATTACACTGACCTCTCCGCAGTCTGTGGAGTGCTTGCTGAAGGCCTTGTGATGCTCTTTCACCAGATTTTGAACTCCCTCTATTTGCTCCTTCGGGGTGGATTCGTTCCCCACATGAAGTTCTTCCCACCAGGAGGTTGTAGGGGCGCTGGCGGTGGTGCTGCTGCTCTGTGTGGTCTGGAACGCCTCCGTGGCAGGCAGGCGGGTCACATCGTGGAAAGACACCTGGAAAAGCTGAGCAATGGGGCAGTGTTTAAAAAGAGTAATGGGGTGATCACCAAAGTTAATTAAACGGACAGGCACTTTACCTTGAGACACGGTCACCAGACTCTTGGCTGTCCGTACGAAGGGATGGTTCTCAATTTGAATAGGTTCCACTAGGGCTTGATAGTCCTGGCCCTGCACCCCTAACACCGCACGGCACCACAGGATAATCTGGGAATTTGGAGGTAGAATTACCGTCCGGTTATCCCGGATCCGGACAGTACAAATTTCTCCATTTTTGTTGGCAAACCTTTGTTGAGCACACAGCACGCTGATAGTCTTTTGAATGACTCTTCTGGAAGCAGGCGAGGCTGAAGATATAGTTTGATTCAATGCTTCAAGCACTTCGGAGTAACAATTTTTAAGGACATTAGTCCCTAGGATCACAGGGTGTCCTCCTTTATCTCCTGTTTGTACCACAATCACACCTTGCTGTGGTAAGGTGGCTTCTCCCACCTGAAGAGTAGGTTCCCAATACCCATGGACCTTCACTGGCTTACCGTTGCTGGCAATGATATCTAGCCAGGACTCTGGTGGCTGGGTGAGGAGACTTGGATCCCAGAACTTGTCAAAGGCAGGTCATTGAATGGTGGTAACCTGTGACCCAGTATCCAGCAGGGCTTCAAAGGGTATCCCGTTGATACATATTTTTATTTTTGGACGGGATCCTACATATTTAGGCATCCAGCTTGGATCCTTTGGACCTACTGTTCTACCTCCCGAGGGGTGATCCTCTGCCTCAGGGTTTGCCCGTTTAACTGCCAGCACATTGATTCAGTATGTCCATATTTCTTACAATAGTGGTAGACCGGTAACTCGGTCGCCCATCAGGTTCTTTTGGATATACATCCCTATATGCAGGTGGGAGTCTTGGAGGAAAAGGGCCTTCATCTTCCAATAACAATGGTCTCTCCCACTCCTCTATTTTCTTGCATACTTTCTCTAAGCTTAGAGTGAGATGGTTCACTTGCTCCATGAGTGCTGCCACTACATCTGTGACTGGAGCCTGAGTGGCCTGACTGACTCCAGCGGGCCCCACATTGACAGTCTTTGGCTGACAAGCCTGAGGTTCAGGGGAGGCTGCTGGCCCTGCGGCAGGGTTCTGGCCTAGTATACTGATGGCCAATTCTTTAAAGTCCAAAAATGTACAATAGGGGTGTTGAGCTGACAACATCCGCAGCTGGCCCTTTAAATGCTCAGTACTTATACCCGCAATTAACTGTTCTCTAAGGCCCCTTTCACACGGGCGAGTTTTCCGTGCGGGTGCGATGCGTGCGGTGAACGTATTGCACCCGCACTGAATCCTGACCCATTAATTTCTATGGGGCTGTGCACATGAGCGGTGATTTTCACGCATCACTTGTGCGTTGAGTGAAAATCGCAGCATGCTCTATATTGTGCATAGAAGTGAATGGGGTGCGTTAAAATCGCATAGCATCCGCAAGCAAGTGCGGATGCGGTGCGATTTTCACGCACGGTTGCTAGGAAACGATCGGGATGGAGACCCGATCATTATTATTTTCCCTTATAACATGGTTATAAGGGAAAATAATAGCATTCTGAATACAGAATGCATAGTAAAACAGCGCTGGAGGGGTTAAAAAAATAAAATGTTAACTCACCTTAGTCCACTTGATCGCGAAGCCCGGCATCTCCTTCTGTATCCTTTGTTGAGCAGGACCTGTGGTGAGCATTAAATACAGGTAAAGGACCTTTGATGACGTCAGATCACATGCTCCATCACCACGGTGATGGACCATGTGATTGGAGCATGTGATTTGACGTCACCACAGGTCATTTAGCCCACAGCTAGTAAGGAAGAGACCGGGAACTACGCGATAAAGAGGATAAGGCGAGTTAACTTTTTGATTTTTTTTAACCCCTCCAGCACTATTTTACTATGCATTCTGTATTCAGAATGCTATTATTTTCCCTTATAACCATGTTATAAGGGAAAATAATACAATCTTCAGAACATCAATCCCAAGCCCGAACTTCTGTGAAGAAGTTTGGGTTTGGGTACCAAACATGCGCGATTTTTCTCACGCTAGTGCAAAACGCATTACAATGTTTTGCACACGCTCGGAAAAATCGTGCATGTTCCCGCAACGCACCCGCCTCTTATCCGGGCAAAAAAACTGACGCCCGTGTGAAAGAGGCCTAAGACTCCTGTCCTGGTCCTCAGCCTCTTTGGGATCCACCTGGACCACAGCCCTCAGGGTCTCTTGCAAGGACAGAGCAAAATCACGGAGCGACTCCCCAGGCTGCTGCCTTCTGCTGAAGAATCTCATTTTAACTTCAGACACCGTTCTGGCCTCAAATGTGGTGCGGAGGCGATCAAAAATCTGCTCCAGGCTTTTTTTTTTTCAGAATGGGGCCATGACATGGCCTTTTCTAACTGAGCTAGGAGGATCTCCATTTGTTGTTCAGCAGATATAGGGTAGAGCCGGAATAAGGTCAGTATCTGGTCTCTAAAGTCCTTTAACTTATGGGCTTCCCCTGAATATCGTGGGAACCAGGGGGCCCCAAAATAATACGGCATGGTCAGTGGCATCAGGCTTGATGCTGCCGCGGCGGCAGGTGCCCTATTGTCGGTTACGGGCACTTTAGAAGGCATGACTGGGGCCACCTGCCCTGTTTCTTCAGGTGCGGACATGGTGTTACTAGGTGGGTATGGCCCTTTAAATGACAGCGGAGCAGACCGACAATGTCAGTTTTTTTTTTCGGTCAAGTCTCTGGTCGCTAGTGGGGGACCCTCTCCGGTACCCTGGCAGGGGTCAGGAATGTTCCGGTATAGTAATCGGAAGGGGGTCAGTAAAGGGTAAAGTTAGTACTTACGCCGGCGGTGCTCGCTCCAAGTCTCGCGAGATGTTTTGCTACATCCGCTGGGAGTCCTACGCACAGCGTCAGCAGGTAGGCGCGGCCTGTCGCAGCTCCGGGATTCAGGTAGGCGGTACCTTTTTCCAGACAGGGCGGCATTTTTCCTCCTTGCCGGCTGGGCGGTAACTTCACCTTGTCCTTTTTCGCGCCAAACTGGTACAACGAGGCGCACTTGTAATCCAGTCAGGTTAAGCGGCCATCTTTGAGCAAATCGCTGTCTATTCACTGACAGCAATCGGTGGCTTAAACAAATGGCAAACAGTCCATACAATATAATCTTCACACCGCAAATTATTACAGTTCTCTTTGGCCCAGCAACTTTTAATAAAACAATTAGGGCTTGGTCACTTTAATGGCAAATAACGGCACACAGTTTTTGTATCCGCAATGGCGCAGGAATGATCGTATCCTGTTTGTGACGCCAATTTATGCAGCACGCCAGACATGCAGGGTATTGCGATAGTGAGGTCACGGTTATGGGCAATCGAGGGTTACTCACTTTTTGGAGGAGAACCCTGGGCAGGCATGCGGCAGTGAAGGAGAGGTAGACACAAGTTCCTCTGGGGCACACTCTGGAGGGACCAGGCCTGATGGTGTGTGAGGTGCCCTGGATGTTGCAGGTATTTTGAGTGCCTGAGGCAAGGTCCCTTTAAGGATCGTGACGCCAGTGCCTGTAACGGTGGCACACTGATTTGTAGGAGTATTAATAGAGTACACAGATGGTAAACCAAACGTTGCTTTACTTTGGAAGAACAGTCCAACTTTGTACAGACAGTTTACGATGATGCAGTCCCTTATATCACAAATGCACAGCAGGTTCACTTCACAATATGGCAGGTATAAATCTTGCAAGATACTTGGAGGGTAAACAGTTAATGCTTCGCAGAGCTATGCTGCACTATCCCCTCAGCTATTCTAGCTGGCTGGATCCCAAGGCCCGGGTGCCTAATTGCTGGCTTTAATCCTTGGTATATAAATCTTCCTCCAGTATTGACCCTTGCTTTATATTAAAGTACCTCTGCCTCTCAGCTTACTTCTCTGAGCTGGGTGTCCTGTCTCTGCTGGGTTGCTGCAAGTTTCTCCCAGGAGGTAGATTCTTCTTCTGGGGTGACTCTACTGAGCTAAGCTTAGCCTCAGGAGCTTCAGGCTGACTAGGTTGCACTTCTAGTCCCCTGGCATAAACTACTTCTCCCCTGTCTGGGCCTACCTATATATACCTAGGGCTCTCTAGCTCCCTCTAACGTCTGGGAGGCTAAACTACATGCTGACAGGCCTGACACACAGATAATACAGGGAAATGAAAAGTAAACATTACATTAATGCAATAGACATATTAACCCTTGTGTAGTGCCCACCTTTACCTAGTGGGACACTACAATGGTATATTCAGAGGCGTTGCTAGGGTCTCAAAAGATCCGTGGCACAAGCCCCAATAAATATGTTGCCCCCCCCCCCCCCCCCCCGCACTTTGCTGTACTTGCTATACAGCAGCACTTACCTGTCACATCCAGGGCCTCCAGGTGACATCTCCTCTCTGTCATCATCTTCTCTGTAGATCTTCTCTCTCATCATCATCTTCTCCACTTGGTCTGGATAACTTCTCTCAGCCACCTCGTCTCTGCAGAGTGTGACACACAGACATCTTAGCTTCCTCACATTCTATCATAATCCCCCAACTGAAGTCCCCACAGTGTTATCCTGCTGCTTGCTGTGCCCCCCCCCCCCCCAGGGGTGTAGCTATAGGGGGTGCAGAGGTAGCAGTCGCTACCGGGCCCAGGAGCCTGAAGGGGCCCAAAGACACTTGTGCCTCATAAGAAGACACACAAAGCACTGAGGGAAGGGGGGCCCAAGCTGATTTCTTGCACCGGGGCCCATGAGCCTTTAGTTACGCCCCTGCCCCCCCCCCCCATACCCCCAAATACTATCCTAAAAAAAAATAACTGCCCCCCATAGTAATAGTGCTCCTCATAGTCCCACCAATAGTAATTCCCTTCTAGAATGCCCTCATTAGTAACACTGCCCCAACCGTGATAATGCTCCTCAACAATGACCCCATTATTAGAAGAGCCCTCCTATATTAATAATACCCTCACAGAGTCCCCAGTAGAAATAAGGCCCCCTATTGTTCTCCCAGTGGTAATAAAGCTCCCTACAGACCCCTCAGTAGTAATAAGGCCCCCATAGTGCGCTTAGTAGAAATAAGGCGGATCTATAAGACCCTCCTATAGAGCCCCCAGTAGTAATAAGACCGCCTATAATGTCCCCTGGATCTGCAGTGCCCCCTGCAGTAATACTCCACTCTCCACCATTCAGTCCCATGTAAATAACATCACCTCCTCCCCAGCCGCCTCCAACGCACAATCCCATGTAAACATCACCCTCTAAGGCTACTTTCACACTTGCGTTCGTGCGGATCTGTCCTGTACTTGTATTGGACGGATCCGCACTGATAATACAAACGAATGCATCCATTCAGGACCGACTCGTTTGTATTAGATTTGAATTTCTAAGTCCCAATACGGATCCGTCCTGACTTACATTGAAAGTCAATCGGGGACGGATCCGTTTACAATTGCACCATTTTGTGTCAATGCAAAGGGATCCGCCCCCATTGACTTACATTGTAAGTCAGAACGGATCCGCTTGGCTCCGCAAGGCCATGCGGACACAAAAACGCTGCTTGCAGCATTTTGGGGTCCGCCTCCAAAACGGAACGGGGGGCCTTACGGAGCCGAACGAATGCATTCTGAATGGATCCGCATCCATTCAGAATGCATTGGGGTTAAACTGATGCATTTGGGGCTGCTTGTGAGAGCCTTGAAACGGATCTCATAAGCGGATCCCCAAGCGCAAGTGTGAATATAGCCTAAACATTAAGTCCCATGTACATAAACATCATTCCCCCCTACCATCCACTTTCAACATACAGTCCCATGTAAATAACACCACTCCCTCCCCCAGCCACCTCAAGCACACAGTTCCATGTCAATAACATCCCTCCCTTCAGCCCTAACATACATCCCAGTTAAATAACTACAACTCCCAGCATTGCTCTGCCTCTCCCTTCACTTACCTTTTCTCATGTACAGACATCACCATTAGGCTCCTTCTCCTCTTCACTCTGGTCAATCCTGCACTGGTCACATGATGGTGACATCTTCCATGTCATCCTATCACAGCCTGTTTTGCTGATCACATGAGCTGTGATGTCACCACAGGTCCTTCAGCTCTTCCCAGTGTATTAGATTCAATTGTATTGCCGTTCTGTGTACGGCAATACAGTTGTATCTAGCAGGCAGGCAGGACATAGCCCAGGCCCCGAATGTTTTAACCTAGCGATGCCCCTGGGTATATTCCAATGCTGGCCTGCAGGTGGCAGCACTGCATTGGAATGTACTGAATTCTTTATTCTGCAATAGAGAAAAGTTCATTACAGAATACAAATGGCTAAGAGCCGGGCACTCTGATTGGATGCGCTCACAGCCAGGGAGAAGATAACCACTCCTTATTATAATATAAGGCGCCAAAATATACGGGGCCAACAGCGGACGAACGGTTCTTTAGAGAAAAAAAAAGGGTCATGGCATCAGTGGGGGCCACCCTATAAGGTAGGATAATAATTAGACTAGAGCTATCCTGATGAAAGGTCCTCTTTAACAGTGACCTCCTCAGTACCCCGCCCCCTTAACCACTTCAGCCCCGCTAGCTGAAACCCCATTCATGACCAGAGCACTTTTTACACTTCGGCACTACACTACTTTCACCGTTTATCGCTCGGTCATGCAACTTACCACCCAAATGAATTTTACCTCCTTTTCTTCTCACTAATGGAGCTTTCATTTGGTGGTATTTTATTGCTGCTGACATTTTTACTTTTTTTGTTATTAATCGAAATGTAACGATTTTTTTGCAAAAAAATGACATTTTTCACTTTCAGCTGTAAAATTTTGCAAAAAAAAACGACATCCATATATAAATTTTTCGCTAAATTTATAGTTCTACATGTCTTTGATAAAAAAAAAATGTTTGGGCAAAAAAAAATGGTTTGGGTAAAAGTTATAGCGTTTACAAACTATGGTACAAAAATGTGAATTTCCGCTTTTTGAAGCAGCTCTGACTTTCTGAGCACCTGTCATGATTCCTGAGGTTCTACAATGCCCAGACAGTAGAAAAACCCCACAAATGACCCCATTTCGGAAAGTAGACACCCTAAGGTATTCGCTGATGGGCATAGTGAGTTCATAGAACTTTTTATTTTTTGTCACAAGTTAGCGGAAAATGATGATGATTTTTTATTTTTATTTTTTTCTTACAAAGTCTCATATTCCACTAACTTGCGACAAAAAATAAAAAATTCTAGGAACTCGCTATGCCCCTCACGGAATACCTTGGGTTGTCTTCTTTCCAAAATGGGGTCACTTGTGGGGTAGTTATACTGCCCTGGCAATTTAGGGGCCCAAATGTGTGAGAAGAACTTTGCAATCGAAATGTGTAAAAAATGACCGGTGAAATCCGAAAGGTGCACTTTGGAATATGCGCCCCTTTGCCCACCTTGGCTGCAAAAAAGTGTCACACATCTGGTATCGCCGTACTCAGGAGAAGTTGGGGAATGTGTTTTGGGGTGTCATTTTACATATACCCATGCTGGGTGAGAGAAATATCCTGGCAAAAGACAACTTTTCCAATTTTTTATACAAAGTTGGCATTTGACCAAGATATTTTTCTCACCCAGCATGGGTATATGTAAAATGACACCCCAAAACACATTCCCCAACTTCTCCTGAGTACGGCGATATCAGATGTGTGACACTTTTTTGCAGCCAAGGTGGGCAAAGGGGCACATATTCCAAAGTGCACCTTTCGGATTTCGCAGGCCATTTTTTACACATTTTGATTGCAAGGTACTTCTTACACATTTGGGCCCCTAAATTGCCAGGGCAGTATAACTACGCCACAAGTGACCCCATTTTGGAAAGAAGACACCCCAAGGTATTCCGTGAGGGGCACGGCGAGTTCCTAGAAATTTTTATTTTTTGTCGCAAGTTGGGAGAAGTTGGGGAATGTGTTTTGGG
The DNA here is from genome assembly GCF_014858855.1 of Bufo gargarizans. NCBI lineage: Eukaryota > Metazoa > Chordata > Amphibia > Anura > Bufonidae > Bufo > Bufo gargarizans. The sequence goes on from NC_058086.1 coordinate 128,721,520, forward strand.
GTGTCATTTTACATATAACCATGCTGGGTGAGAGAAATATCTTGGCAAAAGATAACTTTTCCCATTTTTTTATACAAAGTTGGCATTTGACCAAGATATTTTTCTCACCCAGCATGGGTATATGTAAAATGACACCCCAAAACACATTGCCCAACTTCTCCTGAGTACGGTGATACCAGATGTGTGACACTTTTTTGCAGCCTAGATGCGCAAAGCGGCCCAAATTCCTTTTAGGAGGGCATTTTTAGACATTTGGATCCCAGACTTCTTCTCACACTTTCGGGCCCCTAAAAAGCCAGGGCAGTATAAATACCCCACATGTGACCCCACTTTGGAAAGAAGACACCCCAAGGTATTCAATGAGGGGCCTAGCGGATATTGTTTTTTTTTGTTTTTTTCTCACAAAGTCTCCCTTTCCGCTAACTTGGGACAAAAATTTCAATCTTTCATGGACTCGCCATGCCACTCACGGAATACCTTGGGGTGTCTTCTTTACGAAATGGGGTCACATGTGGGGTATTTAGTCTGGAATATAAATGTCTAAAAATGTTTACGCATTTGGATTCCGTGAGGGGTATGGTGAGTTCATGTGAGATTTTATTTTTTGACTCAAGTTAGTGGAATATGAGACTTAGTAAGAAAAAACAAAAACAAAAACAAACAAAAAATTTCCGCTAACTTGTGCCAAAAAAATGTCTGAATGGAGCCTTACAGGGGGGGGTGATCAATGACAGGGGGGTGATCAATAACAGGGGGGTGATCACCCATATAGACTCCCAGATCACCCCCCTGTCATTGATCACCCCCCTGGTAAGGCTCCATTCAGACGTCCGTATAATTTTTACGGATCCATGGATCGGATCCGCAAAACACATGCGGACGTCTGAATGGAGCCTTACAGGGGGGTGATCAATGACAGGGGGGTGATCACCCATATAGACTCCCTGATCACCCCCCTGTCATTGATCACCCCCCTGTAAGGCTCCATTCAGATGTCCGTATGATTTTTACGGATACATGGATCGGATCCGCAAAACACATGCGGACGTCTGAATGGAGCCTTACAGGGGGGTTATCAATGACAGGGGGTGATCAGGGTGATCACCCCCCTGTCACTGATCACCCCCCCTGTAAGGCTCCATTCAGACGTCCGTATGATTTTTACGGATCCATGGATACATGGATCGGATCCGCAAAACACATGCGGACGTCTGAATGGAGCCTTACAGGGGGGTTATCAATGACAGGGGGTGATCAGGGTGATCACCCCCCTGTCACTGATCACCCCCCCTGTAAGGCTCCATTCAGACGTCCGTATGATTTTTACGGATCCATGGATACATGGATCGGATCCGCAAAACACATGCGGACGTCTGAATGGAGCCTTACAGGGGGGTGATCAATGACAGGGGGGTGATCAGGGAGTGTATATGGGTGATCACCCGCCTGTCATTGATCACCCCCCTGTAAGGCTCCATTCAGACGTCCGCATGATTTTTACGGATCCATGGATACATGGATCGGATCCGCAAAACACATGCGGACGTCTGAATGGAGCCTTACAGGGGGGTGAATAATGACAGGGGGGTGATCAATGACAGGAGGTGATCAGGGAGTGTATATGGGTGATCACCCCCTGTCATTGATCACCCCCCTGTAAGGCTCCATTCAGACGTCCGCATGTGTTTTGCGGATCCGATCCATGTATCCGTGGATCCGTAAAAATCATACGGACGTCTGAACGGAGCCTGACAGGGGGGTGATCAATGACAGGGGGGTGATCAATGACAGGGGGGTGAATAGGGAGTTTATATGGGGTGATCATGGGTTCATAAAGGGTTAATAAGTGACGGGGGGGGTGTAGTGTAGTGTAGTGTTTGGTGCGACTTTACTGACCTACCTGTGTCCTCTGGTGGTCGATCCTAACAAAAGGGACCACCAGAGGACCAGGTAGGAGGTATATTAGACGCTGTTATAAAAACAGCGTCTAATATACCTGTTAGGGGTTAAAAAATTCGGATCTCCAGCCTGCCAGCGAGCGATCGCCGCTGGCAGGCTGGAGATCCACTCGCTTACCTTCCGTTCCTGTGAGCGCGCGCGCCTGTGTGCGCGCGTTCACAGGAAATCCCGGCCCTCGCGAGATGACGCATATATGCGTGACTCTGCGCAGGGCTGCCACCTCCGGACCGCACATCTGCGTTAGGCGGTCCGGAGGTGGTTAACAATGAGCTCCACAGCACCCTGCCTCTTAACAATGACCTCCACAGTACCCTGTCGCCTTAAGGGTTCATGCACACGCATGTTGTTGTTGGCCAGTGTCCGTATTGTGTCCTGCAAACAGCAGGTCCGCAATATATGGGCACCAGCTGCTTGTGCACTGCATCACAGATTTGAACCCCTTCACTTGAATGGGTCCACAATCCGGAAGGTGCAGTTTGGAACAGATGCACAGAACCTCCGTAGTGCTTCCATGGCTTTTCTGTCTGTGCCTCAGCACCACAAAAAAGTTGTATGTGCACTACTTTTTTGTAGTGTGGACCCCATTTAAGTAAGTGGGTCTGCGTCCACATAGTCGTTGCCCATGCATTGCGGACCGCACGGGCCAACAACGGCCGTATGCATGTGGCCTAATAGTGACCTCCACAGATGCCTGCCCATTAACTTTTAGCTCCACAGCGCCCTGTCCCCTTGACAGTGACTTCCACAGTGCCCTGCCCCTTCACAGTACCCTCCACAGTACTTCACCCCCTTAACAGTGACCTCCACAGCACCAACCTCCTTAACACTGACCTCCACAGTGCTCCGCCCCTTTAACAGTGACCTCCACATCACCCCACCCCCTAAACAGTGACATCCATAATGGCATTATAAGAGTGAAGAAAAATGGTTGTTGTTAAGGAAACCGTATGTTCTAGACAGCTGAGACCTGTCTAAAATCTTTGTAAGCACCTCATTTGCCTATATGCCAAATTTGGTGCAGATTGGAACAGTTGCTTGGCCATGCAGACAGACAGACATGTAGAAATTCATTTTATATGTATAAGATAAGATATAAAAGTATTTATACCATATGTCGAACTGCATAATGGAAAACACTATATAAAGCCAAATAAAAAGTGATGAAAAAGTCATACATACCCCAAAATGGTATCATTGAAAAATACAGATCGCCCCACAAATAATGAGCCCTCACACAACTTTGTAGATGTAAAATTAAAAAACCTATAGGGGTTAGAATATTGCGATGCAAAGAAAAAATTAGTTTTTTTCCAAAGTAAATTTTTTTTATATCTAGGTATTAAAATACAAGAAAAACTATACAAATGTGGCCAGGGGCGGACTGGGAATTTAAAGTGACCTTGGAAAAAAAAACTAAAAATGGGCCCATGTTGTAGGCACGTTCAAATTAACATAAGGTGGGGCAATCCAAGTAGGTAGAGTCAACAAGAACAAGAACCAAATAACACAGTGTAGCACAATAGATTGCCCCTAAAGCAAGCCTTCCGTGGTGGCCATCAATAGCTACCATTTTCTCTCCATCTTCTCCAGTTGTCTTTTATTAAGATATGGAGGACGGGGGCTTAGGAGGTGAGGCAGGGGCGTAGCTATAGGGGGTGCAGAGGTAGCAGTCGCTACCGGGCCAAGGAGCCTGAGGGGCACAAAGACCCTTGTGCCACATAAGACACTGGCATTATAGAAAGTGCATGCTGGTCAATTTACACCTCTGGCTGGAGGGAAGGGGTTAGGTTAAGAAATTGGCATGAGGGGGTGCCCTTTCAATTTTTGCCTCAGGCAGCAGAAAGGCTACATGCTCCCCTGCCCCTTTCCAACAAGCACTAAGGGAAGGGGGGCCCAAGCTGAACTCTTGAACTAGGGCCCATGAGCTTTTAGCTACGCCTCTGAGGTGAGGTGCAGGCCATAGCAGTTGAATTCAGGAGGGCATGTGCGGATGCTGGCCGGGTACATGAGTAGTGTTGATCCCGAATATTCTAATCGTGGAAATTTATCGCGAATATCGACACTTCGAGAAGATATAGAATATAGTGCTATATATTTGTAATTATATATGTATTATAATATGGGAATATTCAATTTTTTTTTTCCATCAGTAACCTCCCTTCTTGCTTGTGGGCCAATTAGAAGGCTGCAATGTCTTTGTCAGAGCTTAGCAACATCCCTAGCAACCAATAGGAAAGTTGCCTACTCCTTACTATATAAGAACCTCCCCAGCAGCCATTTTCTGCAGTTTTTTTGCAAATCTGAGAGAGAGAGCAGTGACATTGCTGTGCTCTGTGCTTTCATCTGGATTCTATGCCTTATCCAATTACATTAGATAGTTAGCTCATATACACTCACCTAAAGAATTATTAGGAACACCTGTTCTATTTCTCATTAATGCGATTATCTAGTCAACCAATCACATGGCAGTTGCTTCAATGCATGTAGGGTTGTGGTCCTGGTCAAGACAATCTCCTAAACTCCAAACTGAATGTCAGAATGGGAAAGAAAGGTGATTTAAGCAATTTTGAGCGTGGCATGGTTGTTGGTGCCAGACGGGCCGGTCTGAGTATTTCACAATCTGCTCAGTTACTGGGATTTTCACGCACAACCATTTCTAGGGTTTACAAAGAATGGTGTGAAAAGGGAAAAACATCCAGTACGCAGCAGTCCTGTGGGCGAAAATGCCTTGTTGATGCTAGAGGTCAGAGGAGAATGGTCCGACTGATTTAAGCTGATAGAAGAGCAACGTTGACTGAAATAACCACTAGTTACAACCGAGGTATGCAGCAAAGCATTTGTGAAGCCACAACACGCACAACCTTGAGGCGGATGGGCTACAACAGCAGAAGACCCCACCGGGTACCACTCATCTTCACTACAAATAGGAAAAAGAGGCTACAATTTGCACGAGCTCACCAAAATTGGACTGTTGAAGACTGGAAAAATGTTGCCTGGTCTGATGAGTCTCGATTTCTGTTGAGACATTCAAATGGTAGAGTCCGAATTTGGCGTAAACAGAATGAGAACATGTATCCATCATGCCTTGTTACCACTGTGTAGGCTGGTGGTGGTGGTGTAATGGTGGGGCGATGTTTTCTGGGCACACTTAAGGCCCCTTAGTGCCAATTAGCCATCGTTTAAATGCCACGGGCTACCTGAGCATTGTTTCTGACCATGTCCATACCTTCATGACCACCATGTACCCATCCTCTAATGGCTACTTCCAGCAGGATAATGCACCATGTCACAAAGCTCGAATGATTTTAAATTGGTTTCTTGAACATGACAATGAGTTCACTGTACTAAAATGGCCCCCACTGTCACCAGATCTCAACCCAATAGAGCACCCTTGGGATGTGGTGGAAAGGGAGCTTCGTGCCCTGGATGTGCATCCCTCAAATCTCCATCAACTGCAAGATGATATCCTATCAATATGGGCCAACATTTCTAAAGAATGCTATCAGCACCTTGTTGAATCAATGCCATGTAGAATTAAGACAGTTCTGAAGGCAAAAGGGGGTCCAACATCGTATTAGTATGGTGTTCCTAATAATTCTTTAGGTGAGTGTATATATATATATATAGATAGTTAGTGGGAGATAGTCAGTGTAGGTTAGATAGTGATATAGTGTAGCTGATAGGTTCCAGTGCAGGGTGTTAGGTAGTGTGATAGGAATTACTGTTTCTCTGCTGTCCATACATACATGCTGCAGACATAGTGCTGTGATGTCACAACTATACTTAGTGCACCAATCAGTAATATCTATGCAGACCTGATAAATGTGAAGTTGCATGTATTACACATAAAATATGCACATCATTAGTGCAGATTTTGCGCAATCGCAAAAATAATGACAAGATCACGAATTCTAGAATTTGAAAATTTATTGCGAATATTATGCGAAATATCGCGAAAACTAATATTGCCTATGCCGCTCATCACTATACATGAGAAATTGGTTGTCAAAGCTTTATTTACTGTTGACAGCTCATTATGTACCCTGTCAGCGGCAGAGAGGAGGACTTGTGTGCCCCCCTGGGGCATCGGCCAACCGGGAAATCTTCCTGTAGGGTCTATGGCCAATCCACCCCTGAATGTGGCAACTTCGTATTCATACTGACCTAAAAAATGAAGGGAACAGGGAACGCTGTAAAAACTAAACTGTGGCAGAGTTGAACTTTTTTCCAGCTTCCCACTACATTGTATGCAACAGTAAATAGGGCTATTAGAAAGTACAACTTGTTCCACAAAAAAGAAGCCCTCACACGGCTATGTGAATGGTAAAATAAAAAAGTTTTGACTCAGAACAAAAACGTAAAAAAACAAAAAATCCTCTGGAACTGAAGAGGTTAATGGCTTTACACAGTATACTACAGTTCATGGCGGCAAATACTCTCCCAGATGTTTGGGGTGAGTTCAGGAGATAGACGAAACTCCAGAACTCCCATAGAAAGGAATGGAGTGGCCATGTGCAGATGCGACCAGCCCCTCTGGTCATTTCAGGGGGCAGGGACCCCATTCTCGTGATTGGTGGGGGTCCCAGCGGTAGGATCCCCACGATCTGATATTTATCCCCTATATTTATCCCCTATCCTGTAGGAGATAGGGGATAACTTTTACATACCTGAATACCCCTTTAGTCCTTGTAGAGCTGAAAAAAAATGAGCTTTGTATCCAGTGGCGTACATAGAGAAGCAAGGGCCCCATAGAAAGGATCAAGCCAGCAGGATAATGCTCTCCTACACACAGCAAGGGATTTCCAGGAATGTCTCCACCAGATTGCAACACCTCCTTGGCCTACCTGGTTACCAGATTTATTACTCATCAGGTATTTATTGGTCCAGCTGGAATGCAAGCTCTGGAAACCTACAAATGTCCAGGAACTACTGTTTTCCCCAATAAGTGTTTCATTTCGCTCTAATATTGTAATCACTGACATATTGATTTTTGTTGTTTTTTACTCTTTTCTCACACTATCTAGAAGAAGTTTTAACTAGAAAGTGTAATCATTACAAGTATTGTGAATAATTAACAGACCTTTGACTAAAATCTGGAGGTTTCACAAATATTAGGACAGAAACATTAACAGCACAAAAAAAACCATGAAGCTACAGAATTTCTGGCTGTTAGGTTTTATGCTCTCCATATCATGTTCAGCAGAAGGTAAAGTTGTGTCATATTCTGCAGTATTTTCTGTTTGATTTGTGCTAATGCCCTGGCTTGTGTTGTTGGTTGAATTTGAGGTAAAAATTTGTTTTATATATAACAATTTTTTACCTCTTTTTACTTCACTTCTCCATTACATATGAACAGTATGTCTAGTAATAACATGCATGGGATATTTGTATTATACAGGTCATGTTGGAGGGTTCCAAGCATGTAAAAAAAATGAATAATCAGATTATTGACAACTGATAATCATCTTCATCATCAATATTATTGGTGTGAATAATAGTTTAAATGAAACTGATCACTTGATTCTCAAACATTTAATTTTTTATTTAAAAAAAAGGGTTTCCAACGGGAAAAAAAATCAATGGCAGCAGGGGTTTATAGGGGGTTGAAAAAATAAAAGAACTGATACCTGATCCGCTGCTGCACCTGTTCCAGTGCTGCCCGGGTCCTGTTGGTCCTGGTCCCATCTCAACCTGGAATTATCCACTAAGCCAATCATTAGCCGCAGAGGGTACCCATCTCATCCCATGACTGGCTGCGGGCATTTTCTGTGCCTATACAGGGTCAGGAAGTAAAGACCAGCAGGGATCAATGCAGGAGCGGCAAGGGATCGATGAGATAAATACTTATTCTTTTTTCCATGGTTAAACCCATTAAGCCTGCTAACCCCAATTTTTACAGCTGTAAATGCTTTTTAACTGAAAATGGAATGGATAAAAGCCATGGTTACCTTCACAGACAATTTTGGGCTCCAATGCATCTAAAATGCACCTTTGCAAATAGGCTTGTTTTAAAATGTCCTATTTTTTGTTTCTACAGCTCCCACGCAGACCTAGCAAAAGACTTCAAACAAATCTTGTGTAATCTGATCCTTTAGGCCTCTTTCACAAGACCGTTTGGCTTTTTCAGTGTTTTGCAGTCTGTTTTTCACTGATCCACTGTTCCATTTTTTGTTTCCGTTGTGTTTCCGTTTCTGTTCCGTTTTTCCATTCGGCATATAGAGTATACAGTAATTACAGTCATGTCCATAAATATTTGGACATCAACACAATTCTAAACACAATGGATTTGAAATGAAACTAACTAGATGTGCTTTAACTGTAGCCTGTCAGCTTTAATTTGAGGGTATTTACAAATCAGGTGAACGGTGTAGGAATTGCAACAGTTTGCATATGTGCCTCCCACTTGTTAAGGGACCAAAAGTAATGAGACACAATAATAATCATAAATGAAACTTTCACTTTTTAATACTTGGTTGCAAATCCTTTGCAGTCAATTACAGCCTGAGGTCTGGAACGCATAGACATCACCAGACGCTGGGTTTCATCCCTGGTGATGCTCTGCGAGGCCTCTACTGCAACTGTCTTCAGTTCCTGCTTGTTCTTGGGGCATTTTCCCTTCAGTTTTGTCTTGAGCAAGTGAAATGCATGCTCAATCGGATTCAGGTCAGGTGATTGACTTGGCCATTGCATAACATTCCACTTTTTTCTCTTAAACTCTTTGGTTGCTTTTTCAGTATGCTTTGGGTCATTGTCCATCTGCACTGTGAAGCGCCGTCCAATGAGTTCTGAAGCATTTGGCTGAATATGAGCAGATAATATTGCCAGAAACACTTCAGAATTCATCCTGCTGCTTTTGTCAGCAGTCACATCATCAATAAATACAAGAGAACCAGTTCCATTGGCAGCCTTACATGCCCATGCCATGACACTACCACCACCATGCTTCACTTAAGAGGTGGTATGCTTAGGATCATGAGCAGTTCCTTTCCTTCTCTATACTCTTCTATTCCCATCACTCTGGTACAAGTTGATATTGGTCTCATCTGTCCATAGGATGTTGTTCCAGAACTGTGAAGGCTTTTTTAGATGTCGTTTGGCAAACTCTAATCTGGCCTTCCTGTTTTTGAGGCTCACCAATGGTTTACATCTTGTGGTGAACCCTCTGTATTCACTCTGGCAAAGTCTTCTCTTGATTGTTGACTTTAACACACATAAACCCAGGGGTGTATCTATCACGAGGCAAACAAAGCATTTGCCTAGGGCGGCACTTGCCAGTGGGGCGGCAAAATGCCTTGTTTGCTTAGTGATAGTTACACAATATGCTAAATATTTTTTTTGCCCCTTGTCCGATCCGATCCTTTACTATGCGAGCAGCATCGCCGGTGCCGCAAAGTGAAGGAGTTGAAAGACTTACTTCCTCCCGACCTCCCCTGCCTTTTGCGTCCGCGCGTTGCCGTCGTGACGTCACACGGAGGTGGTGTCAAGGGGCGGCAACGCTAGGGTGAGCCTTATCTCCTCCAAGTGCAGAACGGATCTTGCACACGGTCACCGTGAAAACTGAGGCCAGGCCCCGGCCACCAGTGCACTGATCCCTGAGCCTGCTGTCTTAAAAAACTGTAAGTACTTAACCCCTTAAGGACATAGGACGTACCGGTACGCCCTATTTCCCGAGTCCTTAAGGACCGAGGACGTACCGGTACGTCCTGACTTAAAAATGTAACTCCGGCGCTGCGGGGGTTAATCGGAACGGGATTTCGGCTGAAATCATTCAGCCAGCATCTCGTAACAACGCAGGGGGGGGGTCATTGGACCCCCCGTATCGGCGATCGCAGAAAACCGCAGGTCAATTCAGACCTGCGGTTTTCTGCGTTTCCGGTCCATTCGGGTGTCCTGTGACCCGATGAACCGGAAAAAGACTGCGATCGGTGGCGTAATTTTACACCACCAATCACAGTCCGAGGATTTGAGGAGGCGGTGCTGGCCCTGGTGCTGAACACTGCTGTCCAGGGTGCTGATTGGTGCAGGGGAGAGAGGCGCGAGATTCAAACTTCCTGCGCTCCTCTCTCCCCTCCTCTTCCTGTTCTGCACGAGCACCCGGCAGCATCGTCCAGCACCAGCTCCTGTGTCCCCCTAATCGCCATCCATCACCCTCCTGCACCCATCGCCACCCAGGTAGGTTAGGGTCAGTGAGGGAGAGGCACCGTTAGGCAGGGAAAGAAGGGAAAAGTAAGTTAGGAAAAAAAAAAAAATGTACTTTTATTCCAAACTTCCAAACTTCCATCTATCCATCTAACCCTAACCCCGACCCCCCCTGCCACTTGACCCCCCCCACCAGCCCCCCCACCCCCCACCAGCTCCCCCCCCACCCCCCACCAGCCCCCACTTTTTTTTTTCTGCGTGCGCTGACTGGCCGGCACTTTTTAGCATCCGTCCACTGTTAGCGCATCGCCCGCCCCACCGCTGATCAGCGTTGTACCGCTGATTAGCAAGTTTTAAGTTTTTTTTTTCCTATCACTTGCCCTTTTTTTCTTGCCTTTTTTAGTACGCGAACACCCGTTGCCCCCACACACACGCACATATAATAAAGTTTGCCACACACGCACACCTACACGCACACACACCCATGGCCCGCCGGGTGTTCTCGGCCGAGGAGGCATACGCCCAGATTGCCTCCGACTCCGAGAGCCCCAGTGAGGATGAGGATGACCCCACATTCCTTTTATCATCCGCATCCTCCTCCTCATCATCGGATGACGATGAGCCACCAAGGCGGCGGAGACGCCGCCAGGCGGAGCCAGGGGCCGCACATGCTAGGGATCCTGTGGCCCACCCTAGTACGAGCCGCCCTGGGGTTCGTACTGGTTTCCCGACCCACCAAATAAGTCCACCGGAGCCCCCTGCCGATGAACTTAGCTGGTGTCCCCCAGTGGACTTTGAGCCTGAGATTCCGGATTTCGCTGGCAATCCTGGAATCCAGATTCCCACAGTGGGGTTTACTGAAATAGACTTTTTTAGTTTTTTTTTCAGTAACCCACTGGTGAATTTGATGGTGGAGCAGACGAATCTGTACGCCCAACAGTTCGTCGCTCAAAACCCAGGCTCAGTTTTGGCTAGACCTGGAGGCTGGACGCCGGTCAGTGCAGCCGAAATGAGGACATTTTGGGGCCTCGTGCTGCATATGGGTCTAGTCCAAAAACCCAGTGTCAGGCAATACTGGAGTGGGGACGTCCTGTACCAGACCCCACTGTACAGTATGGTCATGACACGTCACCGGTTTGAGGCCATCCGGAAATGTCTGCATTATTCCGATAATGCAGCATGTCCATCCCGAGGTGATCCTGCCTATGACCGGCTGTATAAGATACGGCCGGTCATCGATCACTTTGGGGCCACATTTCAGCAGGCCTACGTACCTGGAAGGGAGGTCGCGGTTGATGAGTCTCTCGTTGCGTTCAAGGGGAGACTCAGTTTCCGCCAATATATTCCCACAAAGCGGGCGAGGTATGGCGTGCAGCTATACAAAATTTGTGAGAGTACCTCAGGGTACACTTACAAATTTCGTGTGTACGAGGGGCGAGATTCCCGTATTCAACCCCCAGAATGTCCCCCCACTCTGGGTGTTAGCGGGAAACTCGTGTGGGACCTTATATACCCACTGCTGGATAGTGGTTACCACTTGTACGTGGATAACTTTTATACCAGCATTCCCTTGTTCAGGTCCCTTGCCGCCAGATCCACGTTCGCTTGTGGGACTGTGCGGAAAAATCAACGCGGCCTCCCTGCCTACCCCCTCCAGGTACCTATCCCCAGGGGTGAGACCCGTGCACTTACCAGTGGAAACCTGTTGCTGGTCAGGTATAAGGACAAGAGGGATGTCCTTATGCTGTCCACAATCCACGGTAACAGCACCAACCCAGTCCCTGTGCGAGGTACCGCGGCAACGGTCCTCAAGCCCGATTGTATCGTCGACTACAATCGGTATATGGGAGGAGTTGATCTCTCTGATCAAGTCCTCACGCCATATAACGCCATGCGCAAAACCCGGGCATGGTACAAAAAAGTTGCGGTCTACTTGGTGCAGGTTGCCATGTACAACGCTTTTGTACTATCCCGAAGCGCTGGCAGCACAGGGACATTCCTCCAATTCTATGAGGCAGTCCTCAAGGACCTGATCTTTTCAGACCGGGAAAGAGCAGGTCGGAGTACCTCGGGAACTGGAGGCGCCCGGATCGTCCCTGGCCAACACTTTCCAGGTGTGGTCCCCCATACTGGAAAGAAGGGACGAACCCCAAAAAAGTGCAGAGTGTGTCACAAGAGGGGGATATGGAAGGACACCACTACTCAATGTGACACGTGCCCCGATCATCCGTGCCTCTGCATTATCGATTGCTTCAGGGAGTATCACACTTCCATGGAGTACTAAATTTTTATAATCCCCAACAGTTCACTAGAGAACATAAAACACTATGGCTCTCAGACTTTGGAGACACGAAAACTATTTTTCTTTCCCCAAAAAATATTAGTTTTAGTGCAGGCATCCTCAAACTGCGGCCCTCCAGATGTTGTAAAACTATAACTCCCAGCATGCCCAGACAACCTACAGCCATCATCAGGGCATGGTGGGAATTGTAGTTTTACAACATCTGGAGGGCCGCAGTTTTAGGATGCCTGCTTAGTGTCTCCAAAGTCTGAGAGCCATACATATTGGGCATCGTCGCGTGCGTAAAAGTCGTCGCTATAAAAATAACTTTTTACCAAACGCCTCGGATGAACGGTGTTAAAAATATAAAATAAAAACGGTGCCAAAACACCTATTTTTGGGCAAAATTTAAATTTAAATCCATTTTGCCGGTAATAAAGCAAGGGTTAACAGCCAAACAAAACTAAACATTTATTGCCCCAATTCTGTAGTTTGCAGAAACACCCCATATGTGGTCGTAAATGGCTATATAGCCGCACGGCAGGGCATAGAACGAAGGGAACTCCATACGGTTTCTGGAAGGCAGATTTTGATAGACAGTTTTTTTTTTTACACCATGTCCCATTAGAAGCCCCCCCTGATGTAGCCTAGACTAGAAACTCCAAAAAAGTGACCCCATCTAAGAAACTACACCCCTCAAGGTATTCAAAAGTTACTTTACAAACTATGTTAACCCTTTAGGTGTTCCACAAAACTAAATAGCGAATGTAGAAACAATTTTAGAATTAAATTTTTTTGTTACATTGCCTCAAAAAAGAGTAATATAGAGCAACCAAAAATCAAATTTACCCCAAAAATAGTCCCAAAACAACAACCACCTTATCCCGTAGTTTCCTAGATGGGGTCACTTTTATGGAGTTTCTACTCTAGGGGTGCATCAGGGGGCTTGAAAGGGTACATGGTGTAAATAAACCAGTCCAGCAAAATCTGCCTTCCAAAAACCATATGACGTTCCCCTTCTTCTATGTCCTGCCGTTTAGCCAAATAGTAGTTTACCACCACATATGGGGTGTTTCTGCAAACTACAGAATCAGGGAAACCCATTTTGAGTGTTGTTTGGCAGTTAACCCTTGTTTTACTCCTGGAAAAAACTGATTATATTGGAAAATTTTCCCAAAAATAGAAATTTCAAAATTGTTTCTCCATCTGCCATTAACTCTTGTGGAACACCTAAAGGGTTAACAAAGTTTGTAAACCCAGTTTTGAATACCTTGAGGGGTGTACTTTCTTAGATGGAGTCACTTTTTTGAAATTTCTATTCTAGGGGTGCAACAGGGGGCTTCAAATGGGACATGGTATAAACAAAACGAGTCCTGCAAAATCTGCCTTCCAAAACCCATATGGTGTTCCCCTCCTTCTATGTGCTACCGTTCGGCCAAACAGTAGTTTACGACCACATATGCGGTGTTTTTGCAAACTACAGAATCAGGGCAACCCATTTTGAGTGTTGTTTGGCAGTTAACCCTTGTTTTACTCCTGGAAAAAATTGATTATATTGGAAAAATTTCCAAAAAATAGAAATTTCAAAATTGTTTCTCCATCTGCCATTAACTCTTGTGGAAGATCTAAAGGGTTAATAAAGTTTGAAAAAACAGTTTTGAATACCTTGAGGGGTGTAGTTTCTAGAATGGGGTCATTTTTGGGAGGTTTCTATTATCTAAGCCTCACAATATGACTTCAAACCTGAACTGGTCCATAAAAAGTGGGATTTTGAAGATTTCTCAAAAATTTCAAAATTTGCTTCTAAACTTCTAAGCCTTGTAACATCCCCAAAAAATAAAATATCATTCCCAAAATGCTACAAACATGAAGTAGACATATGGGGAATGTAAAGTCATCACAATTTTTGGGGGTATTACTATGTATTACAGAAGTAGAGAAACTGAAACTTTGAAATTTGCTAATTTTTCAAAATTTTTGGTAAAAAATGTATTTTTTTATGCAAAAAAATTAACTTTTTTGACCCAATTTTAGCAGTGTCATGAAGTACAATATGTGACGAAAAAACAATCTCAGAACGGCCTGGGTAAGTCAAAGCTTTTTAAAGTTATGAGCACTTAAAGTGACACTGGTCAGATTAGCAAAAAATGGCCTGGTCCTTAAGGTGAAAATGAGCCTGGTCCTTAAGGGGTTAAATTACAGTAATTCACAAAAAATCTATTATTAGTTGTTTAGGGCTACTTTCACACTTGCGGCAGGATGGATCCGACATGCTGTTCACCATGTTGGATCCGTCCTGCGGCTATTTCGCCATGCCCGCGGACCGCCACTCCGTCCCCATTGACTATAATGGAGACGGGGGCGGAGCTCCGGCGCAGCACAGCGGTGCACGGAGAAAGCCGCCGAACTAAAAAGCCATGACATGCAGTCAACGGGGACGGAGCGGCGGTCCGAGGGCACGGCGAAATAGCCGCAGGACGGATCCGACATGGTGAACAGCCTGTCGGATCCCTCCTGCCGCAAGTGTGAAATACCCTTATGGGGTAAGGGGGTTGGGGCCCGTTGGGTGGTTAGAGCGGGGAGAATTAGGGAGGGGTTAATACTGTACTATCTATAGCTGCACATTGTTTTTTAACAAGGAAGGGGTGGGTCAAATTTATATTAGGGGGGTGCCCAAGTTTATATTAGGGGCGCGCCTAGGGCAGCAAAAAACCAAGATACACCACTGCATACACCTACCTCCTGGGGAGTGTTCTTGATCTGGCCAACTGTTGTGAAGGGTGTTTTCTTCACCAGGGAAATAATTCTTCGGTCATCCACCACAGTTGTTTTCCGTGGTCTTCCGGGTCTTTTGGTGTTGCTGAGCTCACCGGTGCGTTCCTTCTTTTTAAGAATGTTCCAAACCGTTGTTTTGGCCACACCTAATGTTTTTGCTATCTCTCTGATGGGTTTGTTGTGTTTTTTCAGCCTAATGATGGCTTGCTTCACTGATAGTGACAGCTCTTTGGATCTCATCTTGAGAGTTGACGGCAACAGATTCCAAATGCAAATAGCACACTGGAAATGAACTCTGGACCTTATATCTGCTCATTGTAATTGGGATAATGAGGGAATAACACACACCTGGCCGTGGGACAGCTGAGAAGCCAATTGTCCCATTACTTTTGGTCCCTTAACAAGCGGGAAGCACATATGCAAACTGCTGTAATTTCTGCACCGTTCACCTGATTTGTATGCAAATACCCTCAAATTAGAGCTGACAGTCTGCAGGTAAAGCACATCTTGTTTGTTTCATTTCAAATCCATTGTGGTGGTGTATAGAGCCAAAAAGGTTAGAATTGTGTCGATGTCCCAATATTTATGGACCTGACTGTACATAGAAAAAACTGGGCTGGGCATAAAATTTTCAATAGATGGTTCCGCAAAAAAATTAAACGGTTACGGAAGACATACGGATGCATTTCCGTATGTGTTCTATTTTTTTGTGGACACGTTGACTTGAATTGAGCCACGGAACGTGACTTGTGGGCAATAATAGAACATGTTCTATCTTTCAACAGAACGGAAAAATGGAATGCATACGGAGTACATTCCTTTTTTTTTGCGAAACCATTGAAAAGAATGGTTCTGTATACGGCCCGTATACGGAACGCAAAAAACAGCCCGTAAATGAAAAAAAAAATGGTTGTGTGAAAGAGGCCTTAGGCTTCATTCACACGTCCACAAAGCACGGAAAGCGGCAATGTGCGTTCCGCATTTTGCGGACCGCACATTGCCGGCACTAATAGAATATACCTGTTCTTGTCCGCAATTGCGGACAAGAATAGGACATGTTCTATTTTTTGGTGGAACGGAAGTGCGGACCCGGAAGTGCATATCCGCAATCGTGCTGCCCCATAGGAATGAATGGGTCCGCAATTCCGTTCCGCAAAATGCGGAACGAAATTGCGGACGTGTGAATGGACCCTTAGTCATATGCTCTTCCATCTGACTACTACGTTTTGGTTAGCAAAAGATAGGAGACAGATGGAAGCCGGTATGACTACAAGATCAGACTGCACAAAGTTTGTTTGTAGTCTGAAATTAAGAAGAAGCATAGGCCTGCATGGGAGCTGTAAGCAACAAACAAATTAATCCCTTAATGACCGCCGATACATGTTCTTACAGCTGTCATTAATGGGCTTTATTTTAGGCTGCTGCCTTTTTAAGGCAGCCTAGAATAAGTGCTGCAGGGGTATCCCATGCAGCAGATAGCGGAGGCTCTGCTCTCACATTAGAGCCAGGCTTCTGCTCTAAAGTCCTGGATCAGCAGAAATCAGGCCGCTTAACCCCTTGTCAATAGCAACCATGGCATCTAAACGGTTACCAATAGAGAGAAATCCCTCTGTCATCTAGGGGCAGCCGAGGAATGAGATCACGGGGTGCCGATGTCTGTGAATGGCAGCCTAGGAGCTAATAAAGGCCCCATACCTGCCTGCAGTGTTCCCCATCAGGCTGTGCCTCTCTGGTGCACCCTGATGGTGACTGTCAGTAAAGCACTGAGAATATAATGCATTGTACAGCAAAATATCGTATGTTATGGCCCCCTTGTGGGACTAGCAAATGGTTAAAAACAGTTACCGTAAAATGTCATAAAATAAAAAAATCTCAAATCTAAAAAATACACCTTTTTTCCAATGAAACAAACCTTTTAAATGTAAAATAAATTGCAAAAATAAAACCACTGCACAATTATAAGTTATCCCATACAGTGAATGTCATAAAATAAATTGAAGAATTTGTGTTTTTTGCTCATTCGCTACAAAAAAACACAGAATACGTTCGTACTGACCCAGAGAGTAAAGATATCATGTTATTTATGCTGAAAAATGAACACTACTCAGTGGCAGTATTGCGGCTTTATTAACCCTGCCGCTCTAAAAGAGTTAATTAAAGGTACTAATTAGTAAGTTATATGAACACTAAAATATTGCCATTAAAAACTACAACTTGTCCTCTAAAAAACAAACCCTCATAAGGCTGCTTCAATAGAAAAATAAAAAAAGTTATAGCTGTTAGAAGGCGACAATTTTAAAAATTTTAATGATTGCTTGGTCACTAACGTCTAAAATGCCCGCGGGGGGGGGGGGGGGGGGGGGGGGGGAGGGATTAATCAGGACTATTTGCAAACTTGCTTGATTTTCCAATTTAATTGCTATGAACATTGCCTGGATGCTTTCCAATATAGTTTGCAATGTGAAACAAATCCCTTCCCCATATTTTCTCCAATACTGCATTTTTTGTAGATCAATAGATTTAAAATGATGCATTTTAAGGCCCTTTGTGGGTCATGAGAAAGTCATGAGGACAATGCACTTGATGCAGAATAAGTTGGTTATAGGAAATTCCCTAACATTTCGATGAGACTACTAAAAATAGACATGTTCCATGATATTTTATTCATTGTTACAGGAAACGTGTGCGACTTTCCTGATGTCGACAATGGAAAGATTGCTCAGTACTATTACATATTCAAAAAGTTTTATTTCCCAATGAAAGAGGGGAGTAAGCTGTCTGTGTCTTGTTCAGCTGGGTACATATTTCAGTCTGGAAGGCAAGAAGATGAAATCACGTGCACATCAGAAGGATGGGAACCTCCAGCAATATGTTTCAGTAAGTTTGCAAGGATTTCTTCTATTCTTACCAGACTTGATTAAGAGATGTCAGTTTATACAATGAATGACAATGCTTGTCAGAAAAAGATATATTTAAAGGGAACCTGTCACCAGTTTTATGGTGTCCTAACTAAGGGCAACATAAATAAGTGACTGATTCTCTTAGCAAAATGCTGGGTCACTTTCTTTAATTGACCCAGTCAATCTGCCAATATCTTGTATTGAAAAGCTCCAGCTGATAATGATGAGTCATGAATATTTATGAGCTCCTGACTCTCCCCGCCTACCAGCTGCAGATTGATAGTTATTTTCCATATGAATCAGCAGCAGGTGGGCAGGGGAGCGGCTATAGCTCTGAATTAAATATACGCTGGACTCAATGACATCACGCTGGACTCAAATCAGCTCATTAGCATGCGGCATCTTTGTGTGTATATTATGAGGTAACCATCTGTCACACCAGTAAGTGAATACATCTAAGGTACTTTTTAGTAGTTAATGATTGTATATAATTAGTGATGATTGTATATATTATAATCAAATATCCACATGACAGGTTCCATTTAAAACCTAATAGGCCACAATGATAGTAAAGAAAAGGGCATGCATTCCATATAATTTTGCATTAAAAATAAGGCTCAATTGGCATTATAAGTACCTATCATTTCAAATTAAAGGGGATGTCTGGCCACATCGATCATGATTGTGTAAAATAATAAAATAACTAATGCCCACCTTAAAGAAGACCTTTCATGGGTCCAGAATTTATAAACTAAGTACAGCGGGGATCTAACTGCACTTACTATTTTTTCTGGGCGCCACTCCGTCTGCCCGCTGTGGCCCCCGTTAAATTATCCTGCCCTGTGTGCTAATTTTCCCATCGGAACAGGGAGGAGGAGACTACCCTGTTTCTCAATGGGCGTCTCCTTCTCCCTGGCTGTGAGCTGTCTAATCGTAGCGGAGAGCGTCACAGCCAGGGAGAAAAAAAAAACTCAACTTCTCCCTGGCTGTGACACCCTCCGCTGTGATTGGACAGCTCACAGCCAGGGAGAAGGAGACACCCATTGAGAAACAGCGCAGTCTCCTCCTCCCTGTTCCCTATACGAAAATTAGCATACAGAGTGGGAAAATTTAACTAGGGCCACAGCGGGCAAACGGAGCGGCGCACAAAAAAAATAGCAAGTGTAGTTAGATCCCTGCACTATGCCCTACGTATACTGATACTTAGTTTGTAAAGTCCGGACCCATGAAAGGTCCTCTGCAAGCCTGTTTCACACTTGCGTTGTTAATTCTGGTACTGAGATCCGTCAGAGGATCTCAATACCGGAATTAAACAGATCAGTTTTGATTTTGTACATCAGGAAGCATCTGTTCCGTTAGGATGAGGTTGTGTGAAATCAAAACAATCAAAAAACATCACTTAAAGGGAACCTGTCATGTGGATATTTGATTATAATCTAACTCATTATATGCAATCATTAACTACTAAAAAGTACCTTAGATGTATTCACTTACTGGTGTGACAGATGGTTACCTCATAATATACACACAAAGATGCCGCATGCTAATGAGCTGATTTGAGTCCAGCGTGATGTCAGTGAGTCCAGCGTATTTTTAATTCTGAGATATAGCCACTCCCCTACCCACCTGCTGCTGATTCATATGGACAATAACTGTCAATCAGCAGCAGGTAGGCAGGGAGAGTCAGGAGCTCATAAATATTCAGGACTCATCATTATGAGCTGGAGCTTTTCAATACAAGATGTTTGCAGATTGACTGGGTCAATTAAAGAAAGTGACCCAGCATTTTGCTAAGAGAATCAGTCACTTATTTATGTTGCCCTTAGTTAGGACACCATAAAACTGGTGACGGGACCTTAAAGGGAACCTTTTTACACAGGCGAGTTTTCCGCGCGGGTGCAATGTGTGAAGTGAAAGCATAGCACCCGCACTGAATCCTAACCCATTCATTTCGCACATCATTTCTGCATTGCGTGAGAATCGAAGCCTGTTCTATATTCTGTGTATTTCACGCAGCCCTGACCTCATAGAAGAGAATGGGACTTCAGTGAAAAACGCATTGCATCCGGATGTAACCTGGATGCAGTCGGATGCAATGCGTTTTTCACTATTGGTTGCTAAGAGATGTTGTTTGTGAATCTTCAGGTTTTTTTTCACGCGCGTGAAAAAGTATCAAAACTGATTGCTCCTGTGCAGAAAAACTGAAACACTGAACGCAATCACTGACAAAACTGTCAGAACTTGCGTGCAAAACCTTCAGGTTTTTCTTTCTGAACAGACCCTGAGAGAATCTGAAGGGCCTCATGCACACGACCGTGCAGTTTTTTTCTGTCCGCAATACGCAAAAAACGCAAGCTGCCCGTGTTGCCTTCCTCAATTTGCGGAACGGAATGGGCGCCGGCAATATAAATGCCTATTCTTGTCCAGAAAGCGCTGGCCCGTAATTTTTCCCTTCCCTAAACGCTGGTGAGGCTCCCAACGCATGCGCAGTGTCAGCCGGTGTCCAGCTGAGAACATCCATCTGATAACCGCGCCTGCGCACTGGCCCGTAATTTTTCCCTACCCTAACCGCTGGTGAGGCTACCGGCGCATGCGCAGTGTCGGCCAGTATTCAGCTAACTCTGCTGTGAAATTTCCCTACCGTGTCGTTGTGCGCCTGCGCGGTACACCTCCTCACGTCATGTCCGGTTCGGCTGGAAGTGACGAGGGTAGGGAAATCTCACGAGGTAGGGAAATGTAACGGAACACCGTCACCATTGACTTGCATTGTTTTTAGTGATGGATCCATTTTTCTGTTTTTATGACCAGACACAAAACCGCAGCTTGCTGTTGGAAGGGAAGATTTTAAAGGGCATTTGTCAGCAGATTTGTATCTATAAAACTGGCTGACCTGTTGCATGTGCATTTGGCAGCTGAAGGCATCTGCGTTGGGCAACGGGGGCATTGCCATTGCACCTAGAGGCTCAGATTTCTCTACAACTTCCACTCCCTCTGCACTTTGAGTGACAGAGCCAGGCAGTGAAAGCGTCATCATGACCCTGTCAATCAAACTGCAGCGGGATCGGCAGTTGCAGAGAGAGCTGAGCCTTTAAGTGTAATGGCAACATCCCCGTTGCTCCTAGAGGCTAATTTGCATATATAAAAACATCATTTTTCTCAGCAATGCAGGCACATATGAACATGGGACCAGGGCAGATGTCTTCAGCTGCCAAGTGCACACGCGACAGGTCAGACACTTTCATAGGTACAGATCTGCTGAGCGATGCTCTTTAATGAATTTTATGTTGGTTGCCTTCCATGTGTCAGTACAGCTGATCAGCAGTGCCAGCAGCACTTAGCAAGCTGCAGAAAGCGCAAACTGCCAGGGATGCACCATGCATTGGTCCGCACAGGATGCCATCTGACCTATGGCTAGCCTTGGTATATAACTCTCTCTTACATAATATGTGCTTTCTGAGCTTTCTGAGGTCTAATAAACATGGATCCTAAATACAGCACCTATAAAAATCTGTCGTCCCATTCTGTACCTCTGTATAGGCTGATGTTTTTGTTTTTTCAGAAAAACCACACAGTATGGAGGCACACAGGCTGCCTATGGCTCCATAGTATGTACTCTATGTGCTTCCATATAGATTCTGTGCATATGAAGACTAACTGTTACATTAGTCACAAATGTGACTATTAGGGCTCCTTCACATGAACATAAGGGCTCCATGCCTGTATTGTGGACCTCAAACGGTGGGTCCGCAATACATGGGCACTGGCCGTGTGCACTCCGTGCTGCAGATGCGGACTCATTGACTTGAAGGGGTCCACAATCCGCAAGATACAGCGAAAGACAGGACGTATAGGACATGAGGAGCGGAGGCACAGGTCAGAAGCCTATAGAAATGCTTGAAAGCGCTTCAGTGGACTTTCGGGTCTGTGCTTTCTCAGCGCAAACAATAGGACATGTCCTATCTTTTGCCGAATTCTGCAGATCGTGGACCCATTCACGTCATTGGGTCTGCACCGCTATATGGGATTCACATGGCCTCTGCCCTTGCATTGTGGACTGCTATTTGCGGTCTGCAACATGGGCACAGACCCCTTACGTTTGTGTGAATGAGCCCTTATACTGTATTTCACCTGATGTATAGGACCATAAATAGTAGCATTTTCTTGATTTTTCTTTACCAGAAAAATGTCTCAGGCCATCAATTCCAAATGGATTTGTACACAATGCAAAGGAGCTGTATAAACCATTTGATACCACTGAGTATAGCTGCCATGAAGGCTTCATGACCACAAATGGAGCTAGCACTGAAACCATAAACTGCACGTCTGGACAGTGGTTACCTCCTCCAGGATGCCATCAGAAAACTGGTATGAATTTCCTCCATAACATTATAATAATTTGTGCATAGACTGGCATATCATAAATGCAGCTCATGAACATGCATTGGAAATGGTTTTCCTGTTCTCCCAGGATTGGATCTGATCCCATGGTTAGCACCACATCTATGGCTCATGCACAGTGCTGTAAGGCTGCAGATGTGGCAGAAGTGAAGTGGATTTACAGCACAATTTACAGCATTGGGTATAAAAAAAATCTGGAAATATTAACACCAAATATAAATCATATTGGCACTCGACACTTCCCTTTTTTTTTTTTAAGTATCCTATATTTACTCTGCATATACTGGTATAATACCCGATATTTGTTTTCTTAAAACACACATATACACTCATTGACAACAAAAAATTATGCTCTATAAAGCCAACATCCCATAACAGGTAGGTCATGATGGACAAGATGGCTGGCAATTCATTGAAACAATAATCCTGCTTCTCGCAATATAATAATGTGCCCCCTCTCAAAGTCTGCCACCAATGAGTATGGACCCATATGTAGTCAGTGGGAATGCATGATTTGCTAATGTGCTGCTGATTACATGTGGTTAAGAAACAAATTGTAATTTTAAAAAAGTTGCCCTCTGCCTCACACCAGCCAACTGGCATAAATACATTGATAACTCTCCCCCATACATCAATATGTATGTGTATTATAAAACTGTTACCATTGACTGCAATGAAAGCTTGCACTGAGCTCCCTCTAGTGGTGGCTGCATGAAAATGCAATGTAATCATGATAACTGTTCAGTGCTACCTCCCCTTATCCCTACTCTGGCCCCATAGCAGTGCCGTGGTTTGCCTCCACGGAAGGTACACCACTGAAGAAGACCTCACGTATTATACAATTTACATAAAAGTGCATTATAAACAGAACAAACCCATTAACATGTTCATTTCACTGCTTTTATTGCTATGTATTAGATAGCTGTGAAACTCCTCCTCTTACTAATGGATATTATGTAACAACAAGGAAGTCGTTTCGTGTTATGGAGACTGTTCAATACCAGTGTAATGAGGGGTATTACACTGCTACTGGGACCAGTGCAGACTGGGTCGAGTGTCTTCCGAGAGGTTGGTCTTCTACCCCAAGCTGCACAAGTAAGTCTTACTGGTCACTGTTTAGCTATATCTGATATAAAAGTAAGTATTGTATAGTGTAAAGTCTTCCCACAATAATCTGATGATGATAGGAAGGTGGGCAAGAGGTATGGAAGGGTAGGACACTCTGATTGTTTTAATTAATTTGTCACTTTGTAATGTCTGTTTTATACGTTTTTCCTCTGAAGGATTATGTGCTATGCAAATAAAGATTATTATTAAGAATAGTGTAGTCTGCAGCGCTATACATGCAAAAAAATACTGGAACCCATCATAAAGTTTGAAGCTGTTAGGGCATGCACGGTGATCGGCCGAGTGCACACTGCTTGCAGATGCAGACCTATTCACTTGAATGGGTCCTCAATTCTCAAGATACGTTCCGCACGGCAAAAAAATAGAACACGTTCTATTTATTGCGATGCAGAGGCACAGACCGGAATCCCACCCTATACCGCTCTGCACAGCTCCGTATCTGGAGGATTGCGGACCCGTTAGAGTCCATGCCGTTTGCAGTCTGCCGTATGGGCACAGGCACACACGCTCCTGTGCATGATCTCTTAAACTGATAAATGAACTATTTAAAATGCATTTGATATTATTTTTAAAAATTTATGGTAAGAAAGCCTTTTAATAGTGCATTAGCATAGTTATTTTCATGAGTTTTAATTGCTTCTACTAGTTTTGTTGCTTCTCCATCTTTTGAGAATACACCACAGACACAGATATTCTCTCATAGTTGTCTCTGTGGGCACAAACAATGGCCCTGATTTATCATAACTTCACTCCAGAATTCTTGCATCAAAAAGTCTCAAAATAGGACTTTTGCTACTTTTTTGCACAAAAATCTGCGACATCTTGCACCCAATTGCTCAAAATTTGGTGACTTTTAGCATTTTTACACCACTCACTCCAGTTGTGAAATATGGGTGGAAAAGGGTGTGTGGTTAGCCATGGTAATGAGTTTCACTCCAGATTTATCATTGCGACTTTTTCTTAAAAAGTAGCAAATAAGTCACAATCTCACGCCAGGAGGAGGGTTGAGTAGGAAAAGTGGAGTAGCTTCTCTAGACAACGTGGGACATTTGATAGATTTGGCACAAAGTACTCCAACGCAGACTCTCCTCAATGTGTCAGAGTTATCTTTGGAGATTCAGACAACACATGACACAAGAACACACAAGGGACCTGTACTGATTTGTTCCGCCTGGCTATCTAGTAATAACAAGCAACATCTTCTAGCACAATGCAATAAAATCAGCCAAATGTTTTATTCCATATCTGCATTTTTACCTTATGAAGCACTGTCAAGTACTTTTAGCTTTCCTTACCTTATCTTTTATGCAATCTAAAAACGTATATTACATATACAGCCCCTTTGATGGGACTCTTTCCAAAAGTTAATCTGGCAACTGCATTATTTTTTTGGTCCCTGTGGTTTTCTGCTGTTTTTGTGGTTTGTGTCTTACTGCTAGCATTTTCTAAATGACGTTATTTTCTTATAGAGAACGTGTTGTCAAAATGCCTAAAAAATCAACAAGAGCTCCAGCATGCTGGTTTTTGAAATGAAGGCAGAGAAACAAAAAAAAATTCCATCTAATGAACAAAAGCATATAAAAACAAATATGTTGCATAAAAAAAAAAACTGAACGCACTCTAGGGTAGTTCACTGTGTAGTTTTTTCTGTATGATTTATACAATTATAAATATGAATGGTCTCTTTATTTAGAGATGGCCTGTGGTAGGCTGGAAACTGTGGAAAATGGTGGATTCTACCCAGTAAAGCCATCATATACAGAAAGAGATGTGGTACAATTCTACTGCAAAGAAAATTACTCTATTAAAGGCTCAGAATTAATCCAGTGCTATTCCTTTGGATGGGACCCTCAGCCACCCATTTGTGAAGGTAACGAGTCTTTTACAGTTGAAGTTTTTTTATTTAAAAAAATCAATCTTAAAGGGGTTGTCCGGGTTCAGAGCTGAACCCGGACATACCCTTATTTTCACCCAGGCAGCCCCCTAAGACTAGCATTGGAGCATCTCATGCTCCGATGCGCTCCCTTTCCCTGCGCTAAATCGCAAAGGGGAAGGGTTCTTTTGTTTTCAAGTAACACATGGGCAGTGTGTTCGGTGACATCACCGGCTCTGATGTGCCGGCTTTAGCGCTGCCCTAGCCATTTTACTGGCTAGGGCAGCGCTAAATCCCACCGATTAGTGCTGGTGACGTCACCGGGGTTCCTGGCAGCCCCATGGAGAGCCCCGATATGTCACCGGATCTCCAAAAAATGCTTAGGGGATAATTATTAGATCAGTAGGGATCCTACCACTGGGACCACCACGAGAATGAACACCCTATACCCCTCGGGGCCCCCCCTGAAATGAATGAGTAGCAGATTGTGCATGAGCACTGTCACTCCATCTGGCACAGGGTCTCAAAATTACAGCACAAGCTTCAGTTCTCTCCCCATTCATTGTCAATAAGGACAAAACTGAACAAACCGGACAGGACTTTTTTTCCTGTCCTGCATAACAGAAACCAGACGGGTACGTTATGCTTGCCCATAGGCTTCTATTATGATGGATCAAAACGGAATGCCTCTAAAGGTTTCTGTTTCGCATTCCGTCTGGGAATTCCGTTATATACGTATAAACGGAACATACAGTCCTGATCAAAAGTTTAAGACCACTTGAAAAATTGCAAAAAATCATATTTAGCATGGCTGGATCTTAACAAGGTTCCAAGTAGAGCTTCAACATGCAACAAGAAGAAATGGGAGTGAGACAAAACATTTTGTGAGCATTCAATTTAATGAAAACAACAAATAAACTGAAACAGGCTGTTTTTCAGCTGATCAAAAGTTTAGGACCACCAAAAAAAAAAAAAACCCTCGCAAAACAGAAATCCAACTTCCAAACATGAACTCAGTAATGAGTAGCTCTGCCGTTATTGTTTATCACTTAAAAAATTTGTTTCAGCATGCTTGATGCAAGCGTTTCCATGAGGTGAGTGGGAACATTTCTCCAAGTGGTGAAGACGGCCACACGAAGGCCATCTACTGTCTGGAACTTGTCACAACCAGACAGCTGAGAAGCTCTGACAGAAGCCTTTCAGAACCTCCTCCTTGAGTTTTCTTTGTTGTGCTGTTCAGTTCCTCATCTCGTTAGCCTCTCAGCTGTCATGTAGTTGGACTGATTGCTTCCCTTTAAATTCCTCCCCATGATGCATTACTGGGCGGCTTATATTTCTTCCTGGAGTGTGTGTGCATGCTGATCCCATTTCCCAGTCTGCTACTAAAGTTAAGTGCTGTACTTTCATCTGTTATTTTCTGTTTGCTGGATCCCAGGTGACCCTGACTCCCTCCGTGTCTGGTGTAGGGAGCCGGTGGTCATGTCCTCTCACTATTGTAGGGTGTTCAGGGGTTATATAGTCGAGGTACGTGGATATGCAACCATCCACCTCTGGGATCTTTGCATAGGCTGAGCAGCCAGGGAAAGTGCTAGGTCTTGAGCAGGGGTCTCCCCTTGGTTCCTTAGCTTTGGATCCAGTGAGTCATATATGCATGTTGCTTTGTCTTGTTTCCTGTACACCATCCGTGACATTATAAGCCGCCAAAACCGTCTCAAGCATGGATCCGGTTTCACTTTTGGCTGAACGCTTCCAGGGTCTTTCATTGGAGGTAGCTGATCTTCGTAAGACCTTTTCTCAGCTTCAAGTGACCGTTTCAGCTTGCGTTCATGGAGTTTGTTCTGAGCCTAAGATCTCGCTCCCGGATACGTTCTCCGGGGGTAGTGAGAATTTTGTGCGTTTTAGAGAAGCTTGCAAACTCCATTTTCGCCTTCTTCCCCATTCCTCTGGTGATGAGGAACGGAGGGTGGGGATCATTATATCGCTGCTCAGGGGTAACGCTCAGTCTTGGGCCTTTTCGCTGCCGAAGGGGGCACGGCCTCTCCGTTCAGTGGATGAATTCTTTTTAGCCCTGGGTCAGATATATGATGATCCGGATCGTATTGCTCTGGCTGAGTCTAGACTACGTCTATTATGCCAGGGTAAACAATCCGCAGAGATATACTGCTCAGAATTTCGGAGATGGGCAGCTGATACTGGTTGGAATGATGCTGCACTCCGAAGTCAATTTTGCCATGGTCTTTCAGAGGGATTGAAAGATGCATTTGCCTTTCATGAGAGACCAATTTCCTTGGACACTGCTATGTCTCAGGCCGTTCGTATTGACAGGCGTCTTAGAAAGAGAGGAGAGATATCTCCTTCCTGTCATACTCAGTCCCAGGACAGTGCAGCAGTCTCTTTCTGTGCGCAGGGCTCTCGGTCACTGTCAGCCCCTTCTGAGCAGGAGCCCATGCAGCTGGGGTTGATTGCTTCTGACAATAGAAGATTCAGCTCGCATGGGAGGGTTTGTTTTTGTTGTGGAGGTATAAATCATTTGGCAAATGTTTGTCCCTCTAGGAGATTCAGGCAGTTTTCTGGGAGTAATAAAGAAACAAACAGGAAAAAATCTTTTAAAAATGTTCCGTCTGTTACTATTGGCAGGGTTGAGGCGGAAATTTAAGGTTTTCCGTTTGCTTGTAGTTCCCGTTTTGTCCTGCCTGCTAGGGTGGCGCTAGAGAGCAAGAGCATTTTTTGTGAGATTTTTGTGGATAGTGGAGCAGCGGTCAATCTCATTGATAGTCAATTTGCAATAACTCATGGTTTCCAGGTGTGCACTTTGGGAAAGTATATTCCTGTTTTTGCTATTGATTCCGCTCCACTTTCTCAGAAATCATTAAAGGGCATAGTTCACAATATCCGTTTAATTGTGAGTGATGCTCATGTTGAGGATGTGTCATGTTTCGTCCTTAGCGGTTTGCCTACTCCTCTAGTGTTGGGGCTACCCTGGCTCACTAAACATAATCCCACCATTGATTGGCAAGCGAGGCAAATAAATGGTTGGAGTGACTTTTGCAGAGAGAATTGCCTCACGACATATGTTTCTGAGGTTGCTACTAAGACTGTACCATCTTTTCTCTCAGAATTTTCGGATGTCTTCTCTGAGAGTGGAGTTCAGGATTTGCCCCCGCACAGGGAGTACGATTGCCCTATTAATCTCATCCCAGGCGCCAAGCTGCCTAAATCTCGTTTATACAATCTTTCCCAACCTGAGAGGATCGCTATGCGTGCTTATA
Organism: Bufo gargarizans; assembly: GCF_014858855.1. Classification (NCBI taxonomy): domain Eukaryota; kingdom Metazoa; phylum Chordata; class Amphibia; order Anura; family Bufonidae; genus Bufo; species Bufo gargarizans. Next base: position 128,750,242 of record NC_058086.1, read on the forward strand.
TCTCAGAGTCTGAGAAAAGGACACATACGACCCTCGAAGTCACCTGTTGCCGCTGGTTTTTTCTTTGTTGAGAAAAAAGATGGTTCTTTAAGACCTTGTCTGGATTTCAGGGAGCTGAACAGTATCACTATTCGTGACCCTTATCTGCTTCCTCTAATCCCGGACCTGTTTAACCAGGTTGTTGGGGCTAAAGTCTTTTCCAAATTAGATCTAAGAGGGGCATACAACCTGGTCAGGGTCAGAGAAGGGGACGAATGGAAGACGGCCTTCAATACCCCTGAGGGCCATTTTGAAAATTTGGTTATGCCTTTTGGTTTGATGACTGCCCCAGCCGTTTTTCAGCATTTCATGAACAGCATTTTTTATCATTTGATGGGAAAATTTGTATTAGTGTATTTGGATGACATTTGGATTTTTTCTCCTGATTTCAAAACTCATAAGGAACATTTACGTCAGGTCTTGCTCATTCTGCGGGAGAATAAATTATATGCGAAACTGGAAAAATGTGTGTTTGCGGTTCCAGAAATTAAATTTCTGGGGTTTCTTCTCTCCGCTTCTGGTTTTCGCATGGACCCCGAGAAGGTCCGCGCTGTGCTTGAGTGGGAGCTTCCTGAGAATCAGAGGGCGCTGATGCGTTTTTTGGGCTTTGCCAATTATTACAGGAAGTTTATTTTGAATTATTCCTCTATTGTTAAACCACTCACTGATATGACCAGAAAGGGGGTAGATTTTTCTTCTTGGTCGGTAGAGGCGCGTAAGGCTTTTTCTAATATCAAGGATAGTTTTGCTTCCGCTCCCATCTTGGTGCAACCTGATATTTCTTTACCCTTCATAGTTGAGGTTGATGCTTCTGAGGTGGGTGTGGGTGCGGTCTTGTCTCAGGGTTCCTCTCCTGCCAAATGGCGACCGTGTGCCTTTTTCTTGAAAAAAACTCTCCTCCGCAGAGAGAAATTACGATGTGGGAGATAGGGAATTGTTGGCCATCAAATTAGCTTTTGAGGAATGGCGCCATTGGCTGGAGGGAGCCAGACACCCTATTACCGTGTTTACTGACCATAAAAATCTGGCCTACTTGGAGTCAGCCAAGCGTCTGAACCCGAGACAGGCCAGATGGTCTTTGTTCTTTTCAAGATTTAATTTTGTTGTCACGTTCCGCCCTGGAGTTAAGAATGTGAAGGCAAATGCCCTGTCACGTTGTTTTCCGGGAGGCGGGAATTTTGAAGACCCGATTCACATTTTGGCTGAAGGTGTGGTGGTCTCTGCTCTTTTTTCTGAATTGGAGGCAGAGGTGCAGGCAGCCCAGTCAGAGGCTCCTGATCTTTGTCCTCCTGGGAGGTTGTTTGTGCCTCTCGCTTTAAGACACAAGACTTTTAAGGAACACCACGATACGGTCCTTGCTGGGCACCCGGGGGCAAGAGCCACACTGGATCTCATCGCTCGGAGATTCTGGTGGCCTGCGCTTTGTAAGTCGGTTGAGGGTTTTGTGGCAGCCTGCGAGACTTGCGCTCGTGCCAAAGTCCCTCATTCACGGCCATCAGGTCCTCTCCTTCCCTTACCCATTCCTTCCCGTCCTTGGACACATCTGTACATGGACTTCATAACGGACCTGCCTCGTTCCTCGGGGAAGACTGTGATTCTGGTGGTGGTGGACCGTTTTAGCAAAATGGTGCATTTCATCCCTTTTCCTGGTTTGCCCAATGCTAAGACGCTGGCGCAGGCATTTATTGATCACATTGTCAAATTGCACGGTATTCCTTCAGACATAGTCTCTGATAGGGGCACGCAGTTTGTTTCCAGATTCTGGAAGGCTTTCTGTTCTTGCTTGGGGGTTCGGTTGTCATTCTCTTCTGCTTTCCACCCGCAGTCGAATGGCCAGACAGAGCGCGTCAATCAGAATCTGGAGACATATCTGCGCTGTTTTGTGGCGGAGAATCAAGAGGATTGGTGTTCTTTTTTGTCCCTTGCTGAGTTTGCTTTAAATAACCGTCGTCAGGAGTCCTCTGATAAGTCACCATTTTTTGGTGCATATGGGTTTCATCCGCAGTTTGGGACTTTCTCGGGAGAGGGGTCTTCTGGTTTACCTGATGAGGACAGATTCTCCTCGTCTTTGTCATCTATTTGGCAAAAGATTCAGGATAATCTAAAGAGCATGAGTGAGAGATATAAGCGTGTGGCAGATAAGAGACGTGTGCTTGGTCCGGACCTGAATGTTGGTGATCTGGTGTGGTTGTCTACCAAGAATATCAAATTGAAGGTTCCCTCCTGGAAGTTGGGTCCTAGGTTTATTGGGCCTTACAAAATCCTGTCTGTCATCAATCCTGTTGCATACCGTCTTGATCTTCCTCAGACTTGGAAGATCCATAATGTTTTTCATAAGTCCTTATTGAAACCTTATGTTCAACCCATTGTACCCTCGCCTTTGCCTCCTCCTCCGATTATGGTTGATGGGAATCTTGAATTTCAGGTCTCTAGGATTGTGGATTCTCGTCTTGTCCGCGGTTCTCTTCAGTACCTTGTTCATTGGGAGGGGTATGGTCCTGAGGAGAGGATGTGGGTCCCAGTGACGGACATTAAGGCCTCTCGTCAGGGCTTTTCATAGGTCCCATCCTGAGAAGGTGGGCTCTGAGTGTCCGGAGTCCACTCGTAGAGGGAGGGGTACTGTCACAACCAGACAGCTGAGAAGCTCTGACAGAAGCCTTTCAGAACCTCCTCCTTGAGTTTTCTTTGTTGTGCTGTTCAGTTCCTCATCTCGTTAGCCTCTCTCAGCTGTCATGTAGTTGGACTGATTGCTTCCCTTTAAATTCCTCCCCATGATGCATTACTGGGCGGCTTATATTTCTTCCTGGAGTGTGTGTGCATGCTGATCCCATTTCCCAGTCTGCTACTAAAGTTAAGTGCTGTACTTTCATCTGTTATTTTCTGTTTGCTGGATCCCAGGTGACCCTGACTCCCTCCGTGTCTGGTGTAGGGAGCCGGTGGTCGTGTCCTCTCACTATTGTAGGGTGTTCAGGGGTTATATAGTCGAGGTACGTGGATATGCAACCATCCACCTCTGGGATCTTTGCATAGGCTGAGCAGCCAGGGAAAGTGCTAGGTCTTGTGCAGGGGTCTCCCCTTGGTTCCTTAGCTTTGGATCCAGTGAGTCATATATGCATGTTGCTTTGTCTTGTTTCCTGTACACCGTCCGTGACAGAACTGTTGTCCATTTTTGTAAACCTCCCTTGCCATCCATCCCCAAAGGTTCTCAATTGGATTTAGATCAGGGGAACACGCAGGATGGGCCAAAAGAGTGATGTTATTCTCCTGGAAGAAGTCCCTTGTCCTGCGGGCATTGTGTACTGTAGAGTTGTCCTGTTAAAAACCCAGTCGTTACCACACAGACGAGGGCCCTCAGTCATGAGGAATGCTTTCTGCAACATCTGGACATAGCCAGGGGCCGTTTGACGCCCCTGCACTTCCTGAAGCTCCATTGTTCCACTAAAGGAAAAAGCAGCCCAGACCATTATGGCGCCCCCTCCACTGTGACGCGTAGAAAACATCTCAGGTGGGATCTGCTTGTCATGCCAGTAACGTTGGAAACCATCAGGACCATCAAGGTAAAAAAAAAATCTCATCAGAGAATAAAACTTTCTTCCACCTTTGAATATCCCATGTTTGGTGCTCTCTTGCAAAGTCCAAACAAGCAGTTCTGTGGCGTTCAAGGAGACGAGGTCTGTGAAGACGTTTTTTGTTTTTGAAGCCCTTCAGTCTCAGATGCCGTCTGATGGTTATAGGGCTGCAGTCAGCACCAGTAAGGGCTTTAATTTGGGTCGAGAATCGTCTAGTGTCTTGACGGACAGCCAATTGGATCCTCCGGCTCAGTGCTGATGAAATTTCTTTGGGTCTTCCACTTGACTTTTTTGTTCCATAACCCTCAAGATCATTTAAGAAATTCCAAATAACTGTCTTACTGCATCCCACCTCAGCAGCGATGGCGTGCTGTGAGAGACCCTGCTTATGCAGTTCAACAACCCGACCACGTTCAAAAAGGGAGAGTTTTTTTGCCTTTGCCATCACAACGTGTGACTACCTGACAAAAAAATGACAATGAATCCACATCTTTGCACAGATTTGGCATTTTAAAGGCATGTGGTCCTAAAATTATGATCAGCTGAAAAACAGCCTGTTTCAGTTTAATCGTTATTTTCAATTAATTGAATGCTCAAAAAATGTTTTGTCTAACTCTCATTTCTTCTTGTTGCATGTTGAAGCTCTACTTGGAACCTTGTTAATATCCAACAATGTAAAATAAGATTTTTTGCCATTTTTCAAGTGGTCTTAAACTTTTGATCAGGACTGTATAACAGAGTGCCATAAAGCAAGTGCGAGACCACCCTAACTTGTCCCAGTAGTTATGCCCCCTTAGTGCCTCCACACAGTATTTATGCACCCCATACTACCCACATTATTATTATACCCCCAGAGTGCCCCACAGAAAATGTAAACCCCCATAATGCCCCCACAAATCAAATCTGACACGCGAGTATTGAGGTTAAAACAAATTTCAGGTAATTTGCTCATCTCTACCAGAGATCCTCTTTTGTCCAAATACTATATCCAAATACTATCACCATAAACATGTTATACCAGTACTGCCGGGTGCAGAGAATCAAGTCCATTTATACCTGCCACCATGCAAAACTATTGGCTCTAACTATTCTTATTACCGTCTCCATTAGAAAACAGATTATTTGGACATTGTTCAGAGTCCTTGGTGCCAAATTTGGCATCCACTACTTGTGGGCCTATCTCTGATGGAAGGTGCCACCATCTTGTATAATACCTTCTGTTTGCCTCCTCCTCAGAATATGAGTAGAGGTGCAGTCTATAAAAGATATGTTCTTCTGGTTATAAGTGGCTGGAATACACTGTGGACAAAGCACATTGACTGCAGGGTTCGGCAGTGGAGAGGCTGCCATATTGGATTCCTCCCTCTTGGCTTGTATTTACAGCTCTTTCTCTGGAGATCTGCCTCAGATGAAAATCAGTCAAACTTATTTATTTCTCTTTTTTATACAGTATAACTGCAACATATTCTGAAATGCTTCACAGACACTGTCACCACTCACTGTCACCAGTAGTGCTCACAATCTAGATTCCCTGTCAGTATGTCTTTTGGTGTATGGGAGGAAACCAGGGCACTCAGAACAAACCCATGCAAATACAGGAAGAACATACTAATTCCATTAAGATGTTGCCCTTGCTCACAATCAAATCCAGGACATCAGTGATACAGGGTCACAGTGCTTGGGCACCATTGTTTGCGAAGAGTCAATGGTTCCAGAAGACTGCCGCCGACCTTGGGGTACTAAGCTGCTCGACGAAGTGCTGGTGGATTGGCTATAATATTGAGAGTAAGCCATTGTGGGACTGTATGAGAGCTTAGCTGAGGGGTGAGGGCTGCTATTTCTGTTGAGCGGATATACTGAAGTGATCTTTGACTGTACATGGAGACTGCATATCTGCCTTTTGGTCACCACTAAGGGTCTGTTCCTCTAGCCAACTTATTAATATGTGTTAACCAAGCACATGAACTGTTCATTTACAATTTTCTCATCACCAGCTCCCTGTCACATATTGCTTCTGGAGTTGTTTTCTAGAACTCACCTGTGGAACATAGCACATATTTAACAACCTTAGGGTCACTTCTGCTTTTAACAAAACATATCTGTGCAGCAACCAGGCAGCAAAGGCATAAGTGCAAGTGGCCAGATGGGGGTAGCAGTTGAAATAATCACAATGTAATCACAATTCTGACTCTCCCTGGGCCAGCTTGCAGTGATGGACAGGGGCACACATTTCTTTCCTTCAGGGTAAATTCTGGTTCTGGGGTTCTCCTGTCTGATAATGGTTGAGGTGCCCAGGTGTTAAAGGTTTTGAGGTTGAAGGCAGGGTCCCGGTTTGAAATGACAACACTTTTCAGTGTAGTAGTGCAGGTAGCAATGCTGAGGCAGTTTGCAGCACAACAGTTCTTTACTGAAGAAATCAAATGCAAACATATTAAGACAGTCCTTCTAATGCAATGGACTGACAGATGGTACACAAAATGCACATTACAGATTTCAGTTGCTGACTCAGACATACGCATCCAGATGTGGGCTGTATATTTTAGACAATACAATCAGAGGGATGTCCACTCACAGTAGGCAAACCCTTCTGCTGTGGGATGTGGAGATTCTCACACAGGTGATCAATCTGCTTAAATGCATATCCAGGCACCATCCTGGACATGTGCTGTAGAGCTAATAAATCATTTTCTGACAAGTTGTCTCTATTGGATTTCCTCTACACTCAGGGGCGTAGCTAAAGGCTCATGGGCCCTGGTGCAAGAGTTCAGCTTGGGGGGCCCCCCTTCCCTCAGTGCTTTGTGGCAAGGGGCAGGGGAGCACATAGTCTTTGTGCTGTCTGAGGCAAAAATTGAAACAGCACCCCCCACCCCATGCCAAATTCTTGACCTAACCCTATCCCTCCAGCCAGAGGTTTCACTTGACCAGCATGGACTTTCTATAATACTGGTGTCTTCTTATGCTGCACAAGGGTCTTTGGGCTCCCTCAGGCTCCTGGGCCCGGTAGCAACTGCTACCGCTGCACCCCCTATAGCTGCGCCCCTGTCTACACCTCTTCTTTCATCTTGCTTGCTTTTGTTGTTGTTCTAGCCCTGTTTTAGATGGCATCTGCTCCAGGACAGTTTAGCTGTTCAGTATTACATCTTTGCATCTGTCCTGGTTGTGTCACAGGGCGACAAAGGCACACTTGGTCTCCCATCAGCCGCAGACCTGCTGCTTAGCTTCGGGAGCGAGGATCTGTGTTTGGCCTCGTTTCCAGGGCGGCTTTGCTTGCTGGGAGGCTCCCTGCTCCTAGGTCTGCCTTGAGCGTCGAGCTGATCACTCGGTGCTCGACTTGTCTGTCGGTCATGTGACGCTGGCCACGTCACATGACCATCAGACCCCACTATAAATACAGGCAGCCTGCTGGCCACAGGTTGCCTGTTAATTCTAGGTTCCTGGCTATTTGTTGGACTACTGAATACTCACCTGATCCTGTTCCCTGACGATCCTTTGCCTGCTCCTCCTGTACTGCGCATATCTCCTGGTATCCTGACCCCGGCTTCCATCTGACGATTCTTCGCAGACTCCTGTTGTACTTCGTTTCTCTCCTGGTATTTGACCTCGGCTTTTCCTGACTATTCTCTGCTCATTCCTTAGTACTGCGTAGCTCTCTAGGTATTGACCCGGTCCATTCACGTTCCGTTATTTGTCTTGTCTGTCTTCCCAGCACGTATCCTAAGTTAGGGACTGCCGTCTAGTTGTCCCCTGTCATGAGGACTTGCGAGGCAAGTAGGCAGGGCCAGGGTTGAGGGTGGAGCACAGTGGTCACTATCCTCCCCCTGTGTGTAGTGTACATGACAGTCACAGGTTGCTGGTTAGACACAAACTCTCTGGTGTAAACTGGCTTGACCGAACTGACTTCACTGACTCTGTCTCCAGAACGTCCTCTATATATCAATTTTTTTTAGAAAGAGAGCATTGATGCACATGCTGCTAAAATTTCCAGGCAAGGACTTCAATGCAGGTTTTGGATTCTAAAGCTGACCTGAGAGAGTTGTCTATTGAGGATAGCCAATATACTTAATTGACTATGTTTATCTCAAAGATCTTACAGCTCTTAAGTCTTTAATGTGATCCTTAATGGATTTTTGACTGATCCTCTTCTAGAACTAGTCATACACCTGATCCATGGGCACTGCTTTGAAGCTGGTGGACCATATAGCGCTATGTGATGTGTGGAGGACGCTCAACAAGGAGGACAGAGAATATGCATGTTATTCCAAAACATATACACAGTTTGACCAACAGCTAACATATAGAGTAAGCATAGACAGCAGCTGGATAGGCTTAATGTGACTTAATAATGTCCTGGTAGGTTGTCACATATATCTGGAACCATGTCGACTGCAGTGCATCTAATAGCTGCTGGAGGCTGCATGGGGAAGGATCCATAGAGCAAACATGAAATTCAAGGTGGTTCCACAGATGCTCAATTGGGTTCAAATCTGGTGAATTAGGGGACCTGTATAGTTGTTGGAAAGGCTTTCCAACCAATGTCAGACATTTCTACTGTGTGCCGCATTATTTTGCAGGAAGATCCTATCCGCCCCAGGGAAGTAAATCAGCATGTATGGGTGTACGTGATCTGCAAAGATGGATTCATACCTAATTTGACTGAGAGTGCCTTCCACATAGATGAGTGCATCTAGATAATGCCAAAATAAGATTTAGAGATTTTTACACTATGTAAGTACAAAACGGATTCCCAAAAAGTTGGGACACTATACAAATCGTGAATAAAAACTGAATGCAATGATGTGTAGGTGCCAACTTCTAATATTTTATTCAGAATAGAACATAAATCACGGAACAAAAGTTTAAACTGAGAAAATGTACCATTTTAAGGGAAAAATATGTTGAATCAGAATTTCATGGTGTCAACAATCCCCAAAAAGTTGTGACAAGGCCATTTTCACCACTGTGTGGCATCTCCCCTTCTTCTTACAACACTCAACAGATGTCTGGGGACCGAGGAGACCAGTTTCTCAAGTTTAGAAATAGGAATGCTCTCCCATTCTTGTCTAATACAGGCCTCTAACTGTTCAATCATCTTGGGCCTTCTTTGTTGCACCTTCCTCTTTATGATGCGCCAAATGTTATCTATAGGTGAAAGATCTGGACTGCAGACTGGCCATTTCAGTACCCAGATCCTTCTCCTACGCAGCCATGATGTTGTGATTGATGCAGAATGTGGTCTGGCATTATCTTGTTGAAAAATGCAGGGTCTTCCCTGAAAGAGATGACGTCTGGATGGGAGCATATGTTGTTCTAGAACCTGAATATATTTTTCTGCATTGATGGTGCCTTTCCAGACATGCAAGCTGCCTATGCCACACGCACTCATGCAACCCCATACCATCAGAGATGCAGGCTTCTGAACTGAGCGTTGATAACAACTTGGGTTGTCCTTGTCCTCTTTGGTCCGGATGACATGGCTTCCCAGATTTCCAAAAAGAACTTTGAATCGTGACTCGTCTGACCACAGAACAGTCTTCCATTTTGCCACACTCCATTTTAAATGATCCCTGGCCCAGTGAAAACGCCTGAGCTTGTGGATCTTGCTTAGAAATGGCTTCTTCTTTGCACTGTAGAGTTTCAGCTGGCAACGGCGGATGGCACGGTGGATTGTGTTCACTGACAATGGTTTCTGGAAGTATTCCTGAGCCCATTCTGTGATTTCCTTTACAGTAGCATTCCTGTTTGTGGTGCAGTGTCGTTTAAGGGCCCGGAGATCACGGGCATCCAGTATGGTTTTACGGCCTTGACCCTTACGCACAGAGATTGTTCCAGATTATCTGAATCTTCGGATGATGTTATGCACAGTTGATGATGATAGATGCAAAGTCTTTGCAATTTTTCGCTGGGTAACACCTTTCTGATATTGCTCCACTATCTTTCTGCGCAACATTGTGGGAATTGGTGATCCTCTACCCATCTTGGCTTCTGAGAGACACTGCCACTCTGAGAAGCTCTTTTTATACCCAATCATGTTGCCAATTGACCTAATTAGTGTTAATTGGTCTTCCAGCTCTTCGTTATGCTCAAATTTACTTTTTCCAGACTCTTATTGCTACTTGTCCCAACTTTTTGGGGATTTGTTGACACCGTGAAAATTTGAATCAACGTATTTTTCCTTTAAAATGATACATTTACTCGGATTAAACGTTTGATCTGTCGCCTACGTTCTATTACAAATAAAATATTGACATTTGCCATCTCCACATCATTGCATTCAGTTTTTATTCACAATTTGTTTAGTGTCCCAACTTTTTTGAAATCCGGTTTGTATGTCCATTTGATAGTAACCAGGTTGCTTTGGACTGATATCACAGAGGAAGGGGCAATGTGGGTAATTCTACTCCACATTCCAACAAGACCCCCAGCCGGGATGGTTTTTCAGTGGAATATTTTAACCTCCTTTCCCCAGAAATTGTCACCACTCCATTTGGGGGACATGACAGGACTGCCTCCTGTATTCAATTTTATTTAGACTCCTGTTGCACCTCCTCCTCTACCATTTGCACAATACCTCCAGTTATTGTGTATGGAGATTTAAGGTAGTGGCCTTTGCCAAGGATATTTTATTGAAGGTATCTAACTCTGGGAACCTCTTAGTATTTCTTATCAGTTAAATAAAGTACCTGGGTCTCTCTAAGGGTACACCATTAACTGGAACAAGGTAGATGAGGGGGCCTTTGTGTCTTGCCTGAATGGTCAACTTTCCATTTTCACAGAAGAATTCGGTAGAGATAAGTGAATTATTCAAAATTTCGATTCGGCCGGTTCGCGGCGAATCGTGGTAAAAAAACGGCTATTTCCGGGCTGCAGAGAGCCTTTACAGGGGTGTAGAAAACTGTGCCTTGCAGTAACATGCATAAGGAGTCTGCTGTAGTAGTGAAACAATACTGTGAGTCAGTATGACATGCACATGACAGGCGTCGCTCTTAGAATCACTGCACATTTCACTTATTTGGGCAGTCACAGGGCCAACACTGACCAAATAACTCAAGTATGAACTCAGCCTTACAGGTGGATGTTAGCGTCAAGAAGAAGTGCACTCCTTTTACACCCTCACCAGGTGATTCCACATAGATGTCTACAGAACCTGTTCTATTAAACGCGTATACAAGTATAGCCCCCCAGACAGAGTGGAGAGGATGTCAGCAGTAAGTTTGGGTTGACGTCACGGATTAATTTGCCTTTCCTCTGACCCGTCAGAACAATAACCCACAAAAAACGGATCCAGTCTGTGGAGCATCCACCTTCACTCGGTCAGCATTTGCTCAATAATCCAACAGTATTGCTAGTGCCCAAAAAAACAGGAGTGGATGTAAAACAGAGATTACACGTGAATGGAATATTTGCATGTCTTCTGTGTTTTGTACCCACTCCTGTTTTTGGCTACCAAATCATAGGCCTTACAGCTGCTACACAGACAGGATCCGTTGTGCATCTCATTTTTCCTTCCTTCTGTCAGATCAGAAGAAAGGTCAAATAAATCATTATGCCAGCCTGGCTGAAAGGCAAATAGTGGACCAGTCATGAAGTAGGGAGGGTGGGAACAGCATGAGAAGTCCACAGAGTGACCCTATGACATAGTGGTGAGGTGGAAGCAGCATTAGGAGGCCACAGAGTGGCACAATGACCGAGTCTGGAGGTGGCAACAGCATCAGGAAGAAACCACAGAGTAGCAAGGTGACATAGTGTGGAGATGGCAGTAGCAGCAACAGCATCAGGAGACCACATAGTAGCAAGATGACATAATGTGTAGATGGCGGCAGCAGCAGCAGAATACCACAGAGTGGCAAGGTGGAGTTGGCAGCATCAGGAGAATACCACAGAGTGGTAAGGTGACATGGTGTGGAGATGGCAGTAGCAGCAGCAGTATCAGGAGATGACATAGTAGCAAGGTGACATAGTGTGGAGATGGCACCAGCAGCAACAAGATACCACAGAGTGGCAAGGTGACATAATGCGGAGACGGCAGCAGCAGCAACAGGATACCACAGAGTGGCAAGGTGACATAGTTTGGAGGTGGCAGCAGCATCAGGAGGCCACAGAGGGGCCATAATTATGGCCCCTCGCCACACTAAAAACCCGCTCTGATGCCACACTACTGGCCGGGCAGGACAGCCTTTCCAGGGCAAACTCTGCTAGTTGCGCCCACAAATCAAGTTTGGCTATCCAGTAGTCCAGCGGATCTTCAATGTTGGGTGGCAGGGTGCTGTCCAAGTATGCCACCACCTGCAGGTTCAGGTCCTGCTCCAGGTCTACCTGCTGCTGCTGATGAGTAGTTTCTTCACTATGCGGGTGAAGAAAGCTACTCATCAGCGATTGTAGACTCAGGCTGCTGCTGATGAAGCTGGTACTGCTCCTGCCCAGCAGCCATGGCAGTGGAACGTGAGTGCAGAGGGCCCCCGGTCAAATTGCCTGTGCTCCAATGTCCTCCTATCCCTCCTTCTCTTCCAGTTCAGCCCCCACAGGGGTCCTGTGGCCATGAGATCGAGGCAACACGTCTCCTGTCCCCTTACCAGCCATAGTTACCAGCATCTGTTCCAGGATATGAAGCAGTGGAATGACGTTGTTCATTCTGTAGTCCTGGCGACTGACCAATAACGTGGCCTCCTCAAAGGACCTGAGTAAACAGCAGGTGTTACGCATGAGCTGCCACTGGCTGAAATCGAAGTTACACAGTGGAGTAATCCTATCCGCGTGCATCAACAAGAAACGCAGGGCACAGGGCGATAAGCGCTTCCATTGCTCATCTCCATAATCATCTGTATCGCCGTCCTCAGGACAGCGATACAGATGCCTGTGCTAGTGCAGCGGGGCAGGGGAGGGAGAAGGCGTGTGCCTTCCCCTTCCTCTGATAGGCTGCCGGCCTAGTGCCAACAGCCTATCAGAGGCCGGCGCAGGCGGCGCAATGTCGTCATAGCGCCGCTTGAGCAGTACAGCGCGGGACACAGGCTGGAACAGGCCTGCATCGCATCGCTGACATGGAGGTAAGTGTTTTTATATTTTTTTTATATATATATACAATAGATTTACAGGCACCTTAGGGGGGCTCTTGTTACTGGCACATTAGGGAACTCTAAGCTCTTGTTACTGGGCTGCACATGATGGGGGGGCTCTTGTTACTGGTACATGGGGGGGTTCTTGTTACTGGCACATTGGGGCGGCTCTTATTACTGGCACGTGGTGGGGGGCTGGGCTCTTATTAATGGCACATTGGGGGGCTCTTATTACTGGCACGTAATGGGGGCTCTTGTTACTGGCACATTGGGGGGCTCTTGTTACTGGCACATTGGGGGGCCCCTATTACTGGCACATGATTGGGGGGCTCTTGTTACTGGCACATGATGGGGGGTTCTTGTTACTGGCACATGATGGGGGGGTTCTTGTTACTGGCACATGATGGGGGGCTCTTATTACTGGCACATGATGGGGGGGATCTGGCTACTGGCACATGATGGGGGGATCTGGTTACTGGCACATTGGGGGCCCTTATTACTGGCACATGATTGAGGGGCTCTTGTTACTGGCACGTGATTGGCGGGCTCTTGTTACTGGCACATTGGGTGGGGGCTCTTATTACTGGCACATGATGGGGGCTCTTGTTACTGGCACATGATGGGGGGCTCTTATTATTGGCACGTGATGGGGGGGGCTCTTGTTACTGGCACGTGATGGGGGGCTCTTGTTACTGGCACGTGATGGGGGCTCTTGTTACTGGCACGTGATGGGGGCTCTTGTTACTGGCACATGATGGGGGGCTCTTGTTACTGGCACATTATGGGGGGGTTCTTGTTACTGGCACATGATGGGGGTCTCTTGTTACTGGCACATGATGGGGGGCTCTTGTTACTGGCACGTGATGGGGGCTCTTGTTACTGGCACATTGGGGGGGCTCTTATTACTGGCACATGATGGGGGGCTCTTGCTACTGGCACATGATGGGGGCTCTTGTTACTGGCACATGATTGGGGGCTCTTGTTACTGGCACATGATTGGGGGCTCTTGTTACTGGCACATGATTGGGGGCACTTATTACTGGCACATTATTGGTGGGCACTATAGGGACATCTACTGAGGCCACAAAGGGGTATTTTATATGGGGGACTCTGTACAGTAGCATTTTATAATGGGACACATTATGGTGGGTACTATGGGGAAGGGGGAAGAGGAGTACTATGGGGTCATCTATGGGGGGCACTAAGAAGGGGTATTTTATACTTGCAAATTATGGGGGACACTGAGGGCATCTAATGCAGCATTTTATACTGGTACATTATGGGGGCACTAGGAGAAAGGGGGGAGAGGAGCACTATGGGGGCATTTACTGGGGGCACTATATAGGGGTATTTTATACTGGCACATTATGGGGGCACTATGGGGACAATAGCTCAACTGGGGGCATTACAAGGGGGTATTTTTTGCACTGTCACATTATAAGGAGAATTATTGGTATGAGCCCCCTAGTAGCAGCACCAGCCTCTCCCTGCTCTGCTATCCCTCTGCCCCTTCTCCAAATGCTTATTATGAAATCTTTCTCATTAGGATAAAACACAACATCAGCTCCACGAGCCCCCCAGCCAACTGTTGAAGTGATGTCTGAGATACCCAAAGACAAGCCAAGTAATTGTAAGTTTTCATGTGAAATATGTTTATGTTATACACATATAGCATACACTGTGCCACACAATATACAGTATACCTCTACACTGTGTTGTCTGCAAGCACCATTGTTTTTTGGCGGCAGACAGAAAATAATCTGGAAGCGCCCCTCCCGAGACCAGGCTCTGGTTCCACCACTGGTCTGGACCGCTCACAGGAGTGTACATTTCTTTTAAACTGTAATCTGTATCCTCTGACCTGCAGAAATCAGCGCTCGTTCGGTAAAAACTAACAGGCAGTGCCTGTAGGCTGTAGCCTGGCCCTGTTACCGAAGCTAGCTGAGTGGTGTAAGGTTAAGGTACTAATAGAGATGAGCGGCCGCTGAATCCTGATTTAAAGTTAAAATTACTGCAGGATATGGATTACAGTTTAGAAATGTCAAATGTACACTCCTGTGAGCGGCGGGGAGGATGAAACTGTTATAGGGAGGGGGATCTGTGGATAACACTGTCATAGGGTGGATCTGTGGATGACACATATAGCATAAGATGCTATATACGGTATGTGTCATCCACAGATCCCCCTCCATAACAGTGTCATCCACAGATCCCCCTCCATAACAGCGTCATCCACAGATCCCCCCCATAGCAGTGTCATCCACAGATCCCCCTCCCTATAACAGTGTCATCCACAGGCAACTAGGACATGTTGAAATCTGAGTGATTGTATTTTTTTTTAAACCACAGACAGCAGAACTTTTCTTCCCTGTTGCGGTTTTAGGTATTGCGCAAAATATCGCAGCATTTCTAAGCATACTTGTGTAACTGTATCATTATAGCTGCCCCCTACTTTTGTCCTGGCCCCCAGTGTGCCCCCCAAATTTTTTTAAAGCTAGAGATGCCACTGTGGAGGGGCACTGTGACTTGTCTCTGCAATGGAGGCTGAGGACACAGTGAGAGGCAGAGTCGAACATTGTCGCAGGACCAAGGGCTTGACAACGTGGATGCGGAAGCGGCGTGACCTGGCCAAGTTGCTGGTGTGGCTGTGCAGGACCGTAGCTACAGCTCCACACATCGGTGCTGCCGTGCACTTTGGCAGTAACCGACAGGCTCAAGGACTGGCCCACCTTCTGTTCGACATATTTGTGCAGAGACACGGTTCTCCCAGGCCACTGCATGGCGACACTGCATACATTGGCACTCTGGCAAAGCTTCACCTTCTGCCCACATATTCTACATGTGGCCAGGTTAACCTCTTCTGGCAGCTAAATAAACTGCCATACTGCAGAGTAGGTGATTTCCCCCCCAACAGTCCGCACTTACTGACTGCGAACGCCGCTGCCTCCGTGAATCCCTGCACCACTACGCCCCGGGCAGGTAGGCTGCTGCGAAGCAGGTGGTCTACCCCAGGCACGTTTGTCTCCCGACCTGCAACTGCTTCCACCCTGCTGACTCCCAGCCATGCTACCACGCAGCTGGCTCAACCGCTGCCTCACAGGCAAGCTGCCACCCTCTTCTCCTGATGATGATGAAGCCCCTTCTGCACCCGGCTCCCAAGTGCGATCGGCTTCATCATCATCAACTAGTGTCTGCACATCACTAATGTCCTCCTCAACGGTCTCTGGGTCAGGAGCCTGACCGCTCCTGCACCACTTTCCTCATCACTACTTGCCCGCCTAGCGGAGGAAGCTGCAAATGTCTGCTCCAGATCTTGGCTGGGCAGTAGCTTCTGACTGTCCTCTAGCAGCTCGTCCTAGCTGTATAGTGGAGATGAGCCCACAGCATACAATTAGTGTTGATCGAGCATGCTCCGCCGAACATCAGTTCGACTTGAGCATCTCGATGCTCGGCACATGCCGATATTCAGCCGAATACCGCATGTGTTTGAGCACAATGCTCGAGTCTCCTCCCCGCACGTTTGTTGCCTGCTATGCACCCGCCTCTTGAGGATTGACCACAAGTTCTCAATGGGATCAAGATCTGGGGAGTTTCCAGGCCATGGACCCAAAATGTCAACGTTTTGGTCCCCGAGCCACTTAGTTATCACTTTTGCCTTATGGCACGGTGCTCCATCGTGCTGGAAAATGCATTGTTCGTCACCAAACTGTTGTTGGATTGTTGGAAGAAGTTGCTGTTGGAGTTTTGGTACCATTCTTTATTCATGGCTGTGTTTTGGGGCAAAATTGTGAGTGAGCCCACTCCCTTGGATGAGAAGCAACCCCACACATGAATGGTCTCAGGATGCTTTACTGTTGTCATGACACAGGACTGATGGTAGCGCTCACCTTTTTTTCTCCGGACAAGCCTTTTTCCTGATGCCCCAAACAATCGGAAAGAGGCTTCATCGGAGAATATAACTTTGCCCAGTCCTCAGCAGTCCATTCACCATATTTTCTGCAGAAGATCAATCTGTCCCTGATGTTTTTTTTGGAGAGAAGTGGCTTCTTTGCTGCCCTTCTTGACACCAGGCCATCTTCCAAAAGTCTTCGCCTCACTGTGCGTGCAGATGCGCTCACACCTGCCTGCTGCCATTCCTGAGCAACCTCTGCACTGGTGGCACTCCGATCCCGCAGCTGAATCCTCTTTAGGAGATGTCACGAAACGGCCCTGAGCGCGCCGTCCAGCGGGCCACGTGACTAATAACTCAGACAATTTGAAAGACCATTTTCCTTCCTTTTATATTTCGGTTGTGCGTTTAAGTGTATGGACATCTTATTTCGTGCTAGATTTGGTTACTGGTGTTGTGCTTCTTCCAAGACTTTGAGCGGTCGTGCCAAATACACGAGGTTCAACGTTCCGCTTGGGTCGGGATTCTCGCCTGTAAGTTGACCGGACGAGCTGCGGAGGCCTATCGAACCGTCCCAGACGAGGAAGCCCGGGACTATGAGCAGGTAAAGCAAACCTTACTGGCCCGCTTTGCCATCACTCCCAAGGCCAGCCGGATGAAGTTCCGGAACTCACGCCGGCCCAACGGCACTACCCATGTGGAGTGGGCACACCGGCTGCAAAGAGACCTGAAGACCTGGTTCGCAGGGAGCAAAGCTCGAACCGTGGAAGACATCACCCAGCTGTTCCTCCTCGAACAATTCTTTGACCACACCGCCCCGGCAGTACGGGAGTGGGTGAGGGACAAGAAGCCCCAGACGGTGCAGCAAGCGGCTACCTGGGCAGATGAGTATATGGACACACGGAAACCCAACGGGACAGAGCGACCCCCACCCCTTCGACCCACACTATCCACCCCTTCCCCGGAGCCACCGACTCGCTGGCCGGCACCCAGACTGGCGAACCGCCCCCAGACAAACCGCTCGCACTCCATGGTTACCATCCGATGTTACGGGTGCGGCAAGGGGGGACACTACCGTCAGAACTGTCCCAACCAACCTCCCCTTCCGCGGGGACCCCCCCGAGCACCACCTGCGGCCCACTGTTACCAAACCGAATCCCCGTATTGGGACCCCCAGGAAGAATGGGGGATGCTGCACGAGGCCGACCCCGTACAAGCTGCCTCGGCTGACAACCGCCAACACCACCGACAGGCGGTGTGGATCAACGGGCGGGCTGCCGAGGGCCTCCGAGACTCCGGCGCCACCACCTGATATCCAAAAAGAACCGGCTAGACCACACCGTCGCTGTCCGCGTGGCCGGAGGAAAAGTGCTTCGACTCGCTACTGCCCGAGTCCACCTTGATTGGGGGTCTGGGGAGGGATCTGTGAATGTGGGTTTACTCGACCAACTACCGGCTGAAATCCTCCTTGGGAACGACCTGGGACGCTTGGTCTCGGCCTACGCCACGGACGCGGCAGCCCCGGTGACAACCCGGCAACAGAGCCACCGGAACAACCACGGCACTCCCGTTGGGACCCAGGTGAGACCACAACCCAAACCCCGACCAAACGAGACCACATCCCCTCGACCTGACCACCCCCTCACATGGGGCTCCCCGGCCACCTTCTGACACCAGACTCAGACCGACCCCACCCTAGAGAGGTATCGCGACCGGGCCGGCAAGGACCCGGAAGGCGCAATGGACGATAGCATTGAGTGGGAGGATGGGTTATTGTATAGGTACACCGCAAGGGGGGGCACCCGGAAGCCACAGGCTCCCCATAAACAATTAATAGTCCCTCAGGCCCCTAGACAGGAGCTCCTGAGACTGGCCCACGACATTCCCCTCGCTGGTCACCTAGGGGTGACCAAGACCCGACACCGGTTAACCCAAGCGTTCTTTTGGCCCCGTCTTAGTGAGGATGCCCGAGAGTACTGTCGCACCTGCCCGGTTTGTCAGAAGACGGGGAAAACCGGAGACCACCCGAAAGCCCCACTGCACCCCATGCCCATCATACAAGAACCCTTTAGTCGGGTGGCGGTCGACATAATTGGCCCCCTGCCTCGCCCCAGCGCCACCGGGAAGAGATATATTCTCACCGTGGTGGACTACGCCACCCGATACCCCGAGGCGGTGGCCCTGTCCAACATCCAGGCTGACACCATCGCCGATGCCCTCCTACGGGTGTTCTCTCGGGTAGGATTCCCACGGGAGATTTTGTCTGATCAGGGCTCCCAGTTCACTGCTGAGCTGACCCAACAGCTCTGGCGCCTGTGCGGTGTTAGGGCGCTTCACAGTGCCCCATATCACCCTCAGACGAACGGGCTGTGCGAACGGTTTAATGGGACCCTGAAACAGCTAATCCGAGCCTTCGCCCACAAAAGGAAGGACTGGGAAAAATACCTGCCCCACTTGTTATTTGCCTACCGAGAGGTCCCCCAAGAATCGACCGGGTTCTCCCCCTTCGAATTATTGTACGGACGCAGGGTCAGGGGTCCCTTGGATTTAGTCAGGGCTCAGTGGGAGGGAGGACAGGAAGCCGATGGTCTCCCCGTCCTGAGTTACGTCCTGGAGCTCCGGGAGCGCCTGACCGAACTTACAGAATTAGTTCAGGGGAACATGCAGGCAGCTCAGGCCCAGCAGAAGGCATGGTACGACCGCTCTGCCCGCAGCCGCTCGTTCCTCGTGGGGCAGAAAGTCCTGGTGTTAAAGCCACAGCGGCAGAATAAGCTGCAGGCGTCCTGGCAGGGCCCTTATCGGGTGGTAACCCAAGTGGGAGAAACCACCTATGTGGTTGTCAGCTGTACCGACACCAGGATTCAGCGGACGTTCCATGTCAACATGCTCAAGGCCTACCACGAGCGCCCGGAGACGGTGTCTGCCATCTGCGCTCCAGCCACCGAGGAGGCAGAACAGTTTCCCCTGATAGAGCTTTCCGGGATAGATAGTCAGCCCTCAGGGGTAGCGCAGGTGCAGCTGGGGGAGGAGTTGGGACCCGATAAACAGGCACAGGTTAGGCAGCTGCTCCAAGACCGCCAAGAGATCTTTTCTGCCCTCCCTGGCTATACCAGCCGGACCGTGCACCAAGTAGAAACCCCCGGTCAGAGACCCCTCCGGCAACCAGCATACAGACTCCCGGAGGCAGTACGCGAACCCATGCGGGCTGAAATCCGGGAAATGCTGGAGCTGGGGGTGATCGAGCCTTCGACCAGTCCCTGGGCATCGCCCGTAGTCCTGGTCCCCAAAAAGGACGGTACCACTCGGTTTTGCGTCGACTACCAGAGGTTAAACGAATGCACCATCACTGATGCTTACCCCATGCCCCGAGTCGACGAGCTGTTAGACAAGATCTCCCAGGGCCATTTCTTGACCACCGTCGATCTGTGCAAGGGGTACTGGCAGATTCCCCTTGCAGAGGAGGCGACCCCGAAGTCGGCCTTCATCACCCCGTTCGGCCTGTACCAATTCCGGGTCATGCCGTTCGGGATGAAGAACGCCCCGGCCACCTTTCAGCGGTTAATCGATCGCCTCCTCGATGGCCTACAGGAGTTCGCTTGCGCGTACCTGGACGACATAGCCATATACAGCCAGACCTGGGAGGAACACCTCCACCATCTGGGGGTGGTATTAGATCGAATCAGGGACGCCAACCTGACCCTTAAACCGGAAAAATGTAAAATAGGGATGTCCGAGGTGCAGTACCTCGGCCACCGGGTGGGCTGTGGGACCCAGCGACCAGAACCCGCCAAGGTAGAAGCCATTCTAGAATGGCCCACCCCCGTGACCAAGATCCAGGTCCTCGCCTTCTTGGGCACCGCGGGGTACTACAGGAAGTTTGTCCCCCACTACAGCGACCTCGCCAAACTCCTGACAGACCTGACCAAGAAATCCCTACCCCGCCAAGTCCTGTGGTCCCCGGAGTGTGAAGCAGCCTTCCAGAAACTGAAAACCGCCCTAACCCAAGCCCCCCTCTTAGCAGCTCCGAATTATAACAAACGTTTTATCGTCCATACGGACGCCTCAATGTTCGGACTGGGAGCCGTGCTAAGCCAAGTGGGGGACGACGGGGGGGATCATCCGGTGGCGTACATCAGCCGCAAACTCTTACCCCGGGAGGTGGGATACGCCGCGGTGGAGAAGGAGTGTTTGGCCTTGGTCTGGGCCCTGAGGAAATTTCAGCCATATGTTTACGGGCGGTCCTTCACCGTTATGACCGACCACAATCCACTGGTGTGGCTCAACCGGGTGGCGGGGGAAAACGGACGCCTGTTGCGGTGGAGCCTGGCCCTCCAACCATTTAATTTTACGGTCCAGTACCGGCCCGGGTCTCAGAATGGGAATGCCGATGGACTATCGCGACAATCTGCCCGGGAACCCGGAGACCCGAGCTCACCGACTCCCCCTATTCGACCCGTTGGGGTCCAACCGTGTCCGTCGGACTTTATTGGGGGGGAGAAATGTCACGAAACGGCCCTGAGCGCGCCGTCCAGCGGGCCACGTGACTAATAACTCAGACAATTTGAAAGACCATTTTCCTTCCTTTTATATTTCGGTTGTGCGTTTAAGTGTATGGACATCTTATTTCGTGCTAGATTTGGTTACTGGTGTTGTGCTTTTAAATGTATTCTCTTTTCCCTTTGTTGTAAGGATTGGAATGGCCTGGTTGAAATGCAATTGTATGCTAATTACTGTGTACCTCACCTCTCCAGGGCTGTAAGAAGGCCATCTGTATGCAAATCCGATGGTCTGATTCAAGCCTGGACATGTCTAGGGTTACATAAGGCTTGCAGTGTGTGTATAAATGCATGTGTCCAAGACCCTAAATAAATCAGTCAGTCCCTGTTTCAAGTCATACAGCATCGTCTGGTGAGTGATTCCAGGGCGCCACACATTGTACCAAGAAGGCCGGGCCACTCGGCAGTCGGGCTGATCTCCACCGTGGGTGCCCCATCCCCTCCGCAGACGTCCGAGACATCACCAACCAGGGGGTCAGATAGGAGCAGGACCGCAGGCGGACACACCATTCCGTCACAGGAGACTATCCTGACGCTTGGTGGACTTTCTTGGACACCCTAAAGCCTTCTTAACAAGAATTGAACCTCTTTCCTTGAAGTTCTTGATGATCCTATAAATTGTTGATTAAGGTGCAATCTTAGTAGCCACAATATCCTTGCCTGTGAAGCCATTTTTATGCAACGCAGTAATGGCTGCATGCGTTTCTTTGCAGGTCACCATGGTTAACAATGGAAGAACAATGATTTCAAGCCTTACCCTCCTTTTAACAGGTCAAGTCTGCCATTTTAACCCAATCAGCCTGACATAATGATCTCCAGCCTTGTGCTCGTCAACATTCTCACCTGAGTTAACAAGACGATTACTGAAATGATCTCAGCAGGTCCTTTCACCCCTTAAGGACTCAGCCCTATTTCACCTTAAGGACTTGGCCATTTTTTGCAAATCTGACCAGTGTCACTTTAAGTGGTGATAACTTTAAAACACTTTGACTTATCCAGGCCATTCTAAGATTGTTTTTTCGTCACATATTGTACTTCTTGACACAGTAAAAAAAAAATCATTTTTATTTAAAAAAAAAAAGCAAATTTAGCTAAAATTTGTAAAAAATTAAAATTTCTCTACTTCTATAATACATAGTAATACCTCCAAAAATAGTTATTACTTTACATTCCCCATATATCTACTTCATGTTTGGATCATTTTTGGAATATTTTATTTTTGGGGATGTTACAAGGCTTAGAAGTTTAGAAGAAAATCTAGAAATTTTTCAGAAATGTTCAAAAACCCAATTTTCAGGCACCAGTTCAGGTCTGAAGTCACTTTGCGAGGCTTACATAATAGAAACCCCATTCTAGAAACTACACCCCTCAAGGTATTCAAAATTGCTTTGACAAACATTGTTAACCCTTTAGGTGTTCCACAAGAATTAATGAAAAATAGAGATACAATTTCAAAATTTCACTTTTTTGGCAGATTTTCCATTTTAATCAGATTTCCCCAGTAACAAAGCAAGGGTTAACAGCCAAAATAACCTCAATATTTATGGCCCTGATTCTGTAGTTTACAGAAACACCCCATATGTGGTCATAAACCGCTGTACAGGCACACGGCAGGGCGCAGAAGCAAAGGAATGCCATACAGCATGGGTGTCAAACATGCGGCCCGCGGGCCGCATGCGGCCCGCAATGAATATTTTTGCGGCCCGGCAAGTATTTCTGAACATGAGCGCGCTGCTATCGGCGCGCTCATGTTCTCTCAGCAGCACGGGGAGAAGGAAGCTGTCCTCCCTCCCCCTGTGCTGCTGCCGCTGCCACCAATGAGAAGAGAGGGGGGGGAGGAGGGGCGGGCGCACTGCGCCACCAATGAGAATAGAGGGGGGAGGAGGGGCGGGCGCACTGCGCCACCAATGAGAATAGGGGGGGGGGGGCGCACTGCGCCACCAATGATTGGACTATTTCCATACAGAGCGGCGCCCAGCACTCACCATTAGTCCTGGGTGCCGCTCCGTTCGCCCGCAGTGCCCCATTACTGTCTCCTCTCCTGCTCCACATGCTGCTTACTATCGGAGCGATGGGAGGAGACATCAGCTTCACTAGTGGGCGTTCCTTCTCCCTGCGCTGCGATTGGACAGCGCTACAGCCAGGAAGAAGGAACGCCCACTAGTGAAGCTGATGTCTCCTCCCATCGCTCCGATAGTAATCAGCAGCATGTGGAGCAGGAGAGGAGACAGTAATGGAGCACTGCAGTCGAATGAGCGGCGCCCAGGACTAATGGTGAGTGCTGAGACATCGCTGGGCGCCGCTCTGTGTGGCCTGATAGTGAAAGTAGTTTAACACAATACAGGAGGCGGGTGCCGGCAGCAGAATCGCATTGCCGGCACCCTGCCGCTGACAGGGAGCTGCGATCATCAGAGGCTGTTAACCCCTTAGGTGCCGCACCTGAGGGGTTAACTGCTGTTCTGCCAGTACCCGCCTCCTGTATAAAGGGGTAATTTATCATTGGTGGTGCAGTGTGCCCCCCCCCCCCCTCAACCCCCCCATCCCATTAAAATCATTGGTGGCACAGTGCGCCAGCCCCTCTCAACCCCCCCAGTATTGAAATCATTGGTGGCAGTGGCCACAGGGACCTCTCCCCTCCCCCTCATTGGTGGTGCAGTGGCAGCTTCTGATCGGAGCCCCAGCTGTGTAAGCCTGGGCCTCCGATCAGTTACCATGGCAGCCAGGACGCTACAGAAGCCCTGGTTGCCATGGTAACATCCCTGATGCTGTGTGCACAAGGCACAGAGCAGTAGGGACAGTGTGAACTCCTATTCACCCTGATAGAGCTGAATAGGACAAGGGATGAAAGATCCCAGGTTCTCGCCCCTAAGGCTACTTTCACACTTGCGTTCAGAGCGGATCCGTCTGAGACGGATCCGCTCATATAATGCAGACGGTGGATCCGTTCAGAACGGATCCGTCTGCATTATATTGTAAAAAAAATTCTAACTGTGAAAGTAGCCTGAACGGATCCGTCCAGACTTTTACATTGAAAGTCAATGGGGGACGGATCCGTTTGAAGATTGAGCCATATTGTGTCATCTTCAAACGGATCCGTCCCCATTGACTTCCATTGTAAGTCTGGACGGATCCGCACGCCTCCGCACGGCCAGGCGTTTTTTTTTTATGTGGCCCACATAAACTTAAATTTTTTTTTTTTGGCCCATGTTAGCCTTTGAGTTTGACATGCTTGCCATACAGTTTTTGGAAGGCAGGTTTTGCTGGACTGTTTTTTTTTTACACCTACACCGTGTCCCATTTGAAGACCCCCTGATGCACCCCTAGAGTAGAAACTCCATAAAAGTGACCCCATCTAAGAAACTACACCCCTCAAGGTATTCAAAACTGCTTTTACAAACGTTGTTAACCCTTTAGGTGTTCCACAAGAATTAATGGAAAATAGAAATACAGTTTCAAAATTTCACTTTTTTTTAGTGATTTTCCATTTTAATAAATTTTTCCCAGTAACAAAGCAAGGGTTAACAGCCAAACAAAATTCAATATTTATGGCCCTGATTCTGTAGTTTACAGAAAAAACCCATATGTGGTCATAAACGGCTGTACGGGCACACGGCAGGGCGCAGAAGCAAAGGAATGCCATACGGTTTTTGGAAGGCAGATTTTGCTGGACTGTTTTTTTGGACACCATGTCCCATTTGAAGCCCCCCTGATGCACCCCTAGAGTAGAAACTCCAAAAAAGTTACCCCATTTCAGAAACTACTGGATAGGATGGCAGTTTTGTTGGTACTAGTTTAGGGTACATATGATTTTTGGTTGCTCTATATTACACTTTTTGTGAGGCAAGGTAACAAGAAATGGCTGTTTTTGCACCGTTTTTATTTTTTGTTATTTACAACATTCACAGGTTAGATCATGGGATATTTTTATAGACCAGGTTGTAAGTTTTACACAATGATTTCTTTTTTTAAACAAAAAAAATCATGTTTTAGTGTTTCCATAGTCTAAGAGCCATAATTTTTTCAGTTTTTGGGTGATTACCTTGGGTAGGGTATGATTTTTGTGGGATAAGATGACTGTTTTATTGGCACTATTTTGGGGTGCGTGTGACTTTTTGATCGCTTGCTATTACACTTTTTGTGATGTAAGGTGACCAAAAATTGTTTATTTAGCACAGTTTTTATTTTTTATGGTGTTTATCTAAGGGGTTAGGTCATGTGATATTTTTATAAAGCCGGTCGATACGGACGCGGCGATACCTAATATGTATCCTTTTTTTTTAATGTAAGTTTTACACAATAATATCATTTTGAAACAAAAAAAAAATCATGTTTTAGTGTCTCCATATTCTGAGAGCCATAGTTTTTTCAGTTTTGGGGCGATTATCTTAGGTAGGGTCTTATTTTTTGCGGGATGAGATGACGGTTGGAATGGCACTATTTTGGGGTGCATATGAATTTTTGATCGCTTGCCATTATACTTTTTGTGATGTAAGGTGACAAAAAATGGTTTATTTAGAACAGTTTTTTTTTTTTTACGGTGTTTATCTGAGGGGTTAGGTCATGTGATATGTTTATAGAGCCGGTCGATACGGACGCGGTGATACCTATTATGTATACATATTTATTTATTTTTTACCTTATTTGGGGAAAATTACGTTTTTGTTTATTTTTACTTGAAACGTTTAATTTGGGGGGGGGGGCGACTTTATTTTTTAAACTTTTTTTTTACATTATTTTTTGTCCCACTTTGGGATTTCAACTTTTGGGGGTCTAATCCCTTCAACAATGCATTCCTTAGACATCGCACTGCCTTCCATGCCATCGGGTCCCCTCTACAGCCGCATGGTTGCGGATAAGGTAAAAGCCGCAAACCGCAGGTCTGAATTGACTTGCAGTTTGTGGCGATAGCCGACACGGGGAGGGGGGGGGTTGTCACGGGACCCCTTCCCCCGGCATTGTGACAGGAGGCCCACTGAATGATTTTAGCGGACATCATGTTGCCCCCGCCGCACCGCAATCGCGATTTAAACTTAGGACGTACCGGTACGCCCCGAGTCCTGAAGGGCTCGGGAAATAGGGTTTACCGGTACGCCCTAAGTCCTTAAGGGGTTAATGACAGCAATGAAATGTAGTGGAAAGTTTTTTGGGGGATTAAGTTAATTTTCATGTCAAAGAAGGACTATGCAATTCATCTGATCACTCTTCATAACATTCTGGAGTATATGCAAATTGCTATTATAAAAACTTAAGCAGCAACTTTTCCAATTTCCAATATTTATGTAATTCTCAAAACTTTTGGACACGACTGTACAAAACACATGTTGAATAAAGTATCACAAAATGGTGGTACAGACGTGGACAAAATTGTTGGTACCCTTTGGTCAATGAAAGAAAAAGTCACAATGGTCACAGAAATAACTTTAATCTGACAAAAGTAATAATAAATTAAAATTCTATAAATGTTAACCAATGAAAGTCAGACATTGTTTTTCAACCATGCTTCAACAGAATTATGTAAAAAAATAAACTCATGAAACAGGCATGGACAAAAATGATGGTACCCCTAGAAAACACAGAACATAATGTGACCAAAGGGACATGTTAATTCAAGGTGTGTC
This sequence comes from Bufo gargarizans, assembly GCF_014858855.1. NCBI lineage: Eukaryota > Metazoa > Chordata > Amphibia > Anura > Bufonidae > Bufo > Bufo gargarizans. Next base: position 128,776,963 of record NC_058086.1, read on the forward strand.
CACTAATTAGCATCACAGGTGTCTACAACCTTGTAATCAGCCATTGGGCCTATATATATGGCTCCAGGTAATCACTGTGTTGTTTGGTGATATGGTGTGTACCACACTCGACATGGACCAGAGGAAGCAAAGGAAAGAGCTGTCTCAAGAGATCAGAAAGAAAATTATAGACAAGCATGTTAAAGGTAAAGGCTATAAGACCATCTCCAAGCAACTAGATGTTCCTGTGAGTACAGTTGCACATATTATTCATAAGTTTAAGATCCATGGGACTGTAGCCAACCTCCCTGGACGTGGCCGCAGGAGGAAAATTGATGACAAATCTAAGAGACGGATAATCCGAATGGTAACAAAAGAGCCTAGAAAGACTTCTAAAGAGATTCAAGGTGAACTTCATGCTCAAGGAACATCAGTGTCAGATCGCACCATCCGTCGTTGTTTGAGCCAAAGTGGACTACATGGGAGACGACCAAGGAGGACACCATTGTTGAAAACGAATCATAAAAAAGCAAGACTGGAATATGCCAAACTACATGTTGACAAGCCACAAAGCTTCTGGGAGAATGTCCTGTGGACAGATGAGACAAAAATCGAAGTTTTTGCCAAGGCACATCAGCTGTATGTTCACAGACGAAAAAATGAAGCATATCAAGAAAAGAACACTGTCCCTACTGTGAAACATGGAGGAGGCTCTGTTATGTTCTGGGGCTGCTTTGCTGCGTCTGGCACAGGGTGTCTTGAATCTGTGCAGGGTACAATGAAATCTCAAGACTATCAAGGAATTCTAGAGAGAAATGTACTAGCCAGTGTCAGAAAGCTTGGTCTCAGTCGCAGGTCATGGGTCTTGCAACAGGACAATGACCCAAAACACACCGCTAAAAACACCCAAGAATGGCTAAGAGGAAAAAATTGGACTATTCTAAAGTGGCCTTCTATGAGCCCTGACCTCAATCCTATTGAGCATCTTTGGAAGGAGCTGAAACATGCAGTCTGGAAAAGGCACCCTTCAAACCGGACACAACTGGAGCAGTTTGCTCATGAGGAGTGGGCCAAAATACCTGCTGAGAGGTGCAGATGTCTCATTGACAGTTACAGGAAGCGTTTGATTGCAGTGATTGCCTCAAAAGGTTGCGCAACAAAATATTAAGTTAGGGGTACCATCATTTTTGTCCATGCCTGTTTCATGAGTTTATTTTTTTACATAATTCTGTTGAAGCATGGTTGAAAAACAATGTCTGACTTTCATTGGTTAACATTTATAGAATTTTAATTTATTATTACTTTTGTCAGATTAAAGTTATTTCTGTGACCATTGTGACTTTTTCTTTCATTGACCAAAGGGTACCAACAATTTTGTCCACGTCTGTATGCATAAGATGGTGGTTCAACTGTTCAATCTTGTCATTCAACATAAAATGGATATATTTCTCTCTACAGTATCTGTACTCTCACTTTAAGTTATTTAAGCACTTTATGATCTCTCTGAGAGGTATATCTGAGGTTAACCAATTGTTCTTGGTTTGCAGTTTGCAGTATGATGTTAGCAGTAACTTTTTGCAGATTGGTTGCTTAGTTTGCTTTCTATGGCTCAGTATGATCTGGTATGAGCAGTTCATAATTTGCGATTTGCATGCAATTTGTATGGTGGAACTGTAAGTAAACACATAACTAGTTCAGTATACAGTTCTAATCACTAAATAAACAATATGAACATAATATAACTGTTCTAAATACCTATTTTGGCCTCTTGTTTCCATAAAACTGTCATGGCCATGGCCATGGTCGTGACTCCTGAACCGCTTGCTGTTGCCTGCGGTTTGGTTGCTTGTTCAATCACAGGTGAGGGCCGCTAGTTTGTTGTCTCACTTGTGGTTGCCGCTGGCAACATTAGGTATGTGGCAGTAGAGCAGCTGGAGCTGGTTGCTAGGCTGCTCGCTGTCATAGCAGGCGGTTTTCCCTGGCAACTTGTGTGATAGGTGTGCAATTTCAATGTCTGGTGTGCACGGGGTTTATTGTGTGTGTGTATTCCCCTTTAAGTTGCTGTCTTCCCTTCCCTGGTGTTGGAAGGGTTAACTTTTTGTGTGTTCTGTCTCCTTAGTGTTTGTGTGGACAGCAATACCTGGTGCATAGGTTCCAGTCAGCAAGGCTGTGGCAGGTTAGTTTGGAACCAGTGTTGTTCACCTGCCATATCCATGTCTGTATATGTCTCCCCTTCCTTGCAGCTTGGCCAGTGAGACTCCCGTTCCTCCCTATCCAGGAGAAACAGGTCGTTTTACCCTGCTCCTAGTAAGGGCCACCCTGAGAGCTAGTAGGGACTTAAAGCTTCCGGAGTATGAGCCCTCTCACTATCAGGGTCGGCTCATATAGCTAGGAGTCAGGGTCAGATTAGGGATGTTATAGGAGGTGACCTGCTCCATGATCCTGTGCTCCTGGCCAAGTGGCGATTAACATCTTCGGGCATCGCACGGCTGAGGGTTTTCCCCATCCTCACCCGTGACAAAAACACAGCTCTTAGTGGAGTGAATGTCTGTTAAGCTCCTCTCCTCTGGTGTAATGAATTCTAGCAGCTCCTGCTAGGGGAAGTGTGAGGCTGGCTGTGATTGCTCAAGACTCCAGCTCAATAACAGCAGTTTAACTCTATGCTTTCTGTTGTGCCTGCTGTGTCATTGAGCTTACCTTACATCCATATAATGAATCTTAAAGGCATATTATCTTTTCTGCTTCTGTGAACACAATATATACAGACGTGGACAAAATTGTTGGTACCCTTTGGTCAATGAAAGAAAAAGTCACAATGGTCACAGAAATAACTTTAATCTGACAAAAGTAATAATAAATTAAAATTCTATAAATGTTAACCAATGAAAGTCAGACATTGTTTTTCAACCATGCTTCAACAGAATTATGTAAAAAAATAAACTCATGAAACAGGCATGGACAAAAATGATGGTACCCCTAACTTAATATTTTGTTGCGCAACCTTTTGAGGCAATCACTGCAATCAAACGCTTCCTGTAACTGTCAATGAGACATCTGCACCTCTCAGCAGGTATTTTGGCCCACTCCTCATGAGCAAACTGCTCCAGTTGTGTCCGGTTTGAAGGGTGCCTTTTCCAGACTGCATGTTTCAGCTCCTTCCAAAGATGCTCAATAGGATTGAGGTCAGGGCTCATAGAAGGCCACTTTAGAATAGTCCAATTTTTTCCTCTTAGCCATTCTTGGGTGTTTTTAGCGGTGTGTTTTGGGTCATTGTCCTGTTGCAAGACCCATGACCTGCGACTGAGACCAAGCTTTCTGACACTGGCTAGTACATTTCTCTCTAGAATTCCTTGATAGTCTTGAGATTTCATTGTACCCTGCACAGATTCAAGACACCCTGTGCCAGACGCAGCAAAGCAGCCCCAGAACATAACAGAGCCTCCTCCATGTTTCACAGTAGGGACAGTGTTCTTTTCTTGATATGCTTCATTTTTTCGTCTGTGAACATACAGCTGATGTGCCTTGGCAAAAACTTCGATTTTTGTCTCATCTGTCCACAGGACATTCTCCCAGAAGCTTTGTGGCTTGTCAACATGTAGTTTGGCATATTCCAGTCTTGCTTTTTTATGATTCGTTTTCAACAATGGTGTCCTCCTTGGTCGTCTCCCATGTAGTCCACTTTGGCTCAAACAACGACGGATGGTGCGATCTGACACTGATGTTCCTTGAGCATGAAGTTCACCTTGAATCTCTTTAGAAGTCTTTCTAGGCTCTTTTGTTACCATTCGGATTATCCGTCTCTTAGATTTGTCATCAATTTTCCTCCTGCGGCCACGTCCAGGGAGGTTGGCTACAGTCCCATGGATCTTAAACTTATGAATAATATGTGCAACTGTACTCACAGGAACATCTAGTTGCTTGGAGATGGTCTTATAGCCTTTACCTTTAACATGCTTGTCTATAATTTTCTTTCTGATCTCTTGAGACAGCTCTTTCCTTTGCTTCCTCTGGTCCATGTCGAGTGTGGTACACACCATATCACCAAACAACACAGTGATTACCTGGAGCCATATATATAGGCCCAATGGCTGATTACAAGGTTGTAGACACCTGTGATGCTAATTAGTGGACACACCTTGAATTAACATGTCCCTTTGGTCACATTATGTTCTGTGTTTTCTAGGGGTACCATCATTTTTGTCCATGCCTGTTTCATGAGTTTATTTTTTTACATAATTCTGTTGAAGCATGGTTGAAAAACAATGTCTGACTTTCATTGGTTAACATTTATAGAATTTTAATTTATTATTACTTTTGTCAGATTAAAGTTATTTCTGTGACCATTGTGACTTTTTCTTTCATTGACCAAAGGGTACCAACAATTTTGTCCACGTCTGTAACTGTTACATGTCATCCAAAAACATGAAGTCACAGTAAATAACTGCTTTTGTCTTTAACATATAAACATAGGAACTGTATTAAGGTTACTGGCAGGTCTAGCTGTATAAACATATAAGCTATATTAGTAACCTAGGACAGGTCTTAGCTGGCCAGCTACAGGGAGAGGTTGCATTTTGGAGCAGGGACAGGCTATTAGGAACTTAGGGACACCAAACGATAGCTAATATGGCCACAAAAGTCCTAATGTTGTGCTATCGATAGGTGTGATACACAAAGGGGTCTGATATACTTATAATATACTGTCTAACATAGAAAGTATATTATAGTGCATTTGTATGCTTCCAGAAAATACTGATTGAGGGCTGCGATCTATTAGCTTCCACAAAATAGTGATTGAGGTTTCCCATATACCTGCGTCCACAAAATTACTGCTTGAGGGTGATATACCAGCTTCAACTAACAACTGATTGAGGCCTGCCATATATCAACTTCCACAAAATAGTGATAGAGGTCTTCCATATACCTGCGTCCACAAAATACAGATTGCAGCTTTTGATATACCTGATTCAACTAACAACTGATTAAGGCCTGCCATATATCAGCTTCCACAAAATAGTGATAGAGGTTTTCCATGAACCTGCATCCACAAAATTACTGCTTGAGGGTGATATACCAGCTTCAACTAACAACTGATTGAGGCCTGCTATATATCAGCTTCCACAAATACTGTTCTTCTCTAGGGACTTTGGCATAGGGTCATTTTGAAAATGATAGGCAGAGGAAGAGGCAGGCCATTCAGCAGGGGTGGTAGGGGTCGGGCAGATGCACCAGGACGGAGCCTAAGTGGGAAGTTGTCAAAGGAGGTAACAGAGTTGGTTGAGTGGTTCATTCAGCAGTCTGCTTCTGCACCCTCCTCATCCTCTGTATCTGCACTCTTCTCACTCTCTGCTGTGTGCACCCCCAAAGACACCACCACCACCATATCCCCTCCACTCGAGTCAGAGGAATTATTTTCCCATCCATTCCCAGAGCTTACCGATGCACAGCCATTCTTGGCATTAAATGAGGAAGAGGAGGTAGCAACGGCCGCCACCCAGCGGTCTCACGACAGTATCCAAATCAGCCCAAGGAGGGTGGTCCCCGCTGTTGCTGCCTACTCCGAGATCTCTAATGTCAGTGGTGATGAAGGTGACGATGATGACATGTCAATGGATGTCACGTGGGTGTCCACAAGAGACGAAGAGGAGGGGAGTTCAGAGGGAGAGACGGAGCAGCAGACAGGGAGGACAAGGAGGAGAATCAGGCAGAACTCGCAGTGCACAGGAGGCAAAAAGCAGACTGCAAATGTATCTGTAGCGAGCCATCCACCATGCACGGTCACATTTTACGCTCCCAGGATGCCGGCACATGGCTCCGCAGTGTGGGCTTATTTTAACGTGTCAGCTGCTGACAATAGAGTTGCCATCTTCAGGCTGTGCTGTCAACGCATAAGTCGCGGTAAGCCCAACACTCCTAAGGACGACCACCATAAGAAGGCACCTGGCCTCCCATCACCGAGCCCAGTGGGAGCAACGCCATCAGAACCCACAGAGCCACACTCCCGGCGCTCCACGTCCTGCCTCTTCCCCTTCTCCTCTCTCCTTGTCATGGTCTTACCTTCTCACTGTTCTCCTTCGTTTGACATGTGCTGGCGGCCATCTTGGTTTCTGGGTTTCTTGTAGCCTCCCACCCTGCGGCTCCTCCTTCCCACTGGGAGGAGCTGGATGCCTAGCTCATATATATAGAAGGTCTGTGGCTTCAGTTCCTTGCTTGGTCCTCCTGTGTTCACATGCTTCTAAGACTGCTGCTGCTTCTGGTTCCTGATCCTGGCCTCGTCTGACTACCCCGTTGGTTCCTGATCCTGGCTTCGTCTGACTACCCCGTTGGTTCCTGATCCTGGCTTCGTCTGACTACCCCGTTGGTTCCTGATCCTGGCTTCGTCTGACCACCCTCCTGGTTCCTGACCTCTGTCTACGCAAGGCCCTGCTTCGGTTTAGCCATCCGTTTGGACTTTTGCTACGGCTTGATTTCCAATAAAGCCTTCTTATTTCCACTCATCTCTGTTGTACGTCTGGTTCATGGTTCCATGACATTAGGACCAAGCCATGAATTCTGACGGTACAGGGCCATCCTCGCTACCTACGCTGGTTGCCAGACTTGATCAGCAGGATCACCTGTTGGGTCGGTTCGCTGTGGCGTTGCAAACCCTGCTTGAACGCACGGCTCATTTCGCTTCCGTTGCCGTTGGGTCGGTTGTCGCTCCTGGGCCCGCTCCTACTGCCGCTCCGGTTGTTGTGCCAGAGTCTACCCCGACACCTGTTGCTGCGCCTGCGGTGTCTCGGGGTATGACCGGTTCTGCCCCCCTTCCACAGCGCTTTGGGGGAGAGCCAACTCAGTGCCGAGGTTTCCTTAACCAGGTGGGCATTTATTTTGAGTTGCTGCCACATGCCTTTCCTACTGAGAGATCAAAGGTGGCCTTCTTGATCTCGCTGCTCTCGGACAAGGCCTTGGCCTGGGCCAGCCCTTTATGGGAGAACAACAATCCGGTGGTTGCCGAGTTTTCCGGTTTTGTTGCTTCTCTTCGGAAGGTATTCGATGTGCCGGCTCGTGCTGCCTCTGCTGCGAAGCTCCTTATGTCCATCAGACAGGGTTCACGATCCGTAGCTGAATACGCCATTGAGTTTCGTACCCTGGCAGCAGAGGTGGGCTGGAATAATGAGGCTCTGGTCGCTGCTTTCTCTCATGGTCTCTCGGATGCCTTGAAGGATGAGGTTGCAGCTAAGGACCTACCAGTGGAGCTCGAGTCTCTTATTTCTTTCCTGATTTTGATTGACACCAGACTCAGGGAGAGACCTTCCTTTAAGGAGAGCCTGCGGAGGTCTCCTAACAGATTGGCGCCTACGTTTGCTGTCCCACCCGTGCCTCCCTCTCCTCCCACGCCTCCTGGGGATGACTTGTCTGGGAGTGAACCCATGCAGCGGGGGTTTGCTCGCCTGTCTGAGGGGGAGAGGGTACTCCGGAGACGCGAGGGCCGATGCATGTACTGTGGTCTCGGTGGGCATTTTCGGTTGGCATGTCCGAACCGTCCGGGAGAACGCTCGCACCTGAGGTCCTGTCGGGGGCAGATCTTGGGTGGAGTCTCCTCGTCCCCGGTTTCCCGTGTTGACAAACCACTGATCACGGTTGTCCTCTCCTGGGTCGGGGGCTCGGTGACGACCCAGGCGTTGGTGGACTCTGGTGCTGGTGGTTTGTTCATTGATAGAGTGTTCGTTGCCGCCAATTCCATTCCTCTGCAGCCTCGAGGTTCCCCACTGGCTCTTGAGGCGATAGACGGCAGACCCCTTCTGCCGCCACACGTGACTCATGAGACCCTTCCAGTGGGGATAGCCATTGGTGCCGTTCACAGAGAGTCGGTCTGTCTCCAGGTTATTTCGTCTCCACACTACTCGGTGGTCTTGGGGTACCCCTGGCTCCAGAAGCATAATCCGACTTTCGATTGGAGATCGGTCGAGATCCTCTCGTGGTCACCGCAGTGTGGGGCTAGTTGCATCCATGGGCCTGTCAAGTTGCTGTGTACTTCCTCGGACTCTCTGTTGCCTCCTGAATACGAAGAGTACCGGGATGTATTCGATAAGGTGCGCGCGGTTGCCCTACCTCCGCACCGCCCATACGATTGTGCCATAGAGTTACAATCCGGTGACGTTCCTCCTCGTGGCAAAGTCTATCCACTGTCGGTAGCGGAGAATGAGGCCATGGAGGAGTACGTGAGGGAGGCGCTTTCACGCGGACACATTCGCAAATCCTCGTCCCCGGCAGGGGCTGGATTTTTCTTTGTGAAAAAGAAGGGCGGCGAGTTGAGGCCTTGCATCGATTACAGGGGTCTCAATCGCATCACGATCAAGAACGCTTACCCGATACCCTTGATTTCCGAGCTGTTCGATCGCCTCAAAGGGGCCACGGTCTTTACCAAACTCGACCTGAGGGCGGCATATAACCTGGTAAGGATCAAGGCGGGCGATGAGTGGAAGACCGCGTTTAACACCAGGACCGGTTATTATGAATCCTTGGTTATGCCCTTTGGGTTGTGCAATGCGCCCGCAGTCTTCCAGGAATTCATCAACGATGTTTTCCGTGACCTGTTGCAGCAGTGTGTGGTGGTCTATTTGGATGACATCTTGGTATATTCTGCATCCATGGAGGCCCACATTCTGGATGTCAGACGAGTGTTGCAACGCTTACGAGAGAACAAGCTGTTCGGTAAGCTTGAGAAATGCGAATTTCACCGATCCCAGGTAACCTTCTTAGGTTACATCATTTCCGCTGAGGGGTTCTCCATGGATCCTGAGAAGGTTTCGGCTGTCTTACAGTGGCCCCAGCCCAGTGGGCTTCGTGCCCTGCAGCGCTTTTTGGGCTTCGCCAATTATTATCGGAAGTTCATCAGGGACTTTTCCATGCTAGCCAAGCCTCTCACAGATCTGACCAGGAAGGGCAGTAATCCTCAGGTCTGGCCGCTCGAGGCCATCCGAGCTTTTGAGGCTCTAAAGTCCGCCTTTGTGTCGGCTCCGATTCTGTCGCATCCCAACCCTGGGTTGCCTTTTGTCCTCGAGGTGGACGCGTCTGAGACGGGAGTAGGCGCCCTCCTGTCTCAGCGTAGAACACCAGAGGGTCCTCTGCTTCCTTGTGGGTTTTACTCCCGGAAACTGTCTTCCGCGGAGTGCAACTATCAGATTGGTGACAGGGAGTTATTGGCCATCGTGCAGGCCCTTAAAGAATGGAGGCACTTGCTCGAGGGCTCGGTGGTTCCGGTTCTCATCCTGACGGACCACAAGAATCTGACCTACCTCTCTGAGGCCAAGAGATTGACACCACGTCAGGCCAGATGGGCTCTGTTCTTGTCACGTTTTAATTACGTGGTCTCCTACCTACCCGGCTCCAAGAACATCAGAGCGGATGCCTTATCACGGCAGTACTCCGAGCTGTCCGGGGAGGAGTCGATTCCGACTACGGTCATACCCTCGAATCAGATCCTGGCCGCTATTCGCACCAGCCTGACCTCTCCTCTGGGTGAGCAGATTTTGGCGGCTCAATCTGGGGCTCCCTCTGGGAGACCCAACGGCAGATGTTTTGTGCCTGAGGAGTTGCGCACTCGGTTGTTGCGAACCTACCATAACTCCAAGGCCGCGGGGCACCCTGGAAAGAATCAGCTGTCCTGGGCGGTTTCACGTCTGTTCTGGTGGCCTTCTCTACGTTCCGACATCGCCGCATATGTAGCGGCATGCTCCGTTTGTGCCCAGAGTAAGTCCCCTCGGCACCTTCCGTTGGGCCTTTTGCAACCCATAGCCACCGGGGAGCGTCCATGGTCACACCTGGGGATGGATTTCATTGTGGACCTCCCTGCATCCCGAGGCCATACGGTCATTCTCATGATTGTGGATCGGTTATCCAAAATGTGCCACTGTGTTCCTCTCAAGAAGTTACCCTCTGCACAAGAGTTGGCCTCGATTTTTGCCAGGGAGGTCTTCCGGTTGCACGGTTTGCCCAAGGAGATTGTGTCGGATCGGGGGAGTCAGTTTGTGTCCAGGTTCTGGCGCGCCTTTTGCTCCCAGTTGGGGATTCATCTCTCTTTCTCCTCGGCCTACCACCCTCAGTCCAATGGGGCCGCAGAACGATCCAATCAGGCCTTGGAGCAATTCCTTCGTTGCTATGTCTCCGATCACCAAGACAATTGGGTTGACCTCCTGCCTTGGGCTGAATTTGCCAGGAACACGGCGGTGAACTCTTCCTCTGGGACGTCTCCCTTCATGGCCAATTATGGGTTCCAACCTGCCGTGTTACCGGAGGTATTCTCTCCCCAGGATACTCCGGCTGTGGAGGATCACCTTTCCGTCCTACGTACTTCTTGGGTACAGATCCAGAGGTCCCTTGAGGTCTCTGCGCAACGCCAGAGACTCCAGGCTAATCGCAGACGAGCGCCCGCTCCTTCCTACCAGGTCGGAGACCGTGTATGGTTGTCCACCCGCAACCTCAACCTTCGAGTGCCCACTCCCAAGCTGGCGCCTCGCTTTGTTGGTCCCTTCCGAGTGCTTCACAGGGTAAACCCGGTAGCCTATGCCCTTGCGCTTCCTCCTGGCATGCGGATCTCCAACGTGTTTCATGTCTCCCTGTTGAAGCCATTGGTGTGTAATCGTTTCACTTCCTCGGTTCCTCGGCCCCGTCCGGTCCAAGTGGGCAATCGTGAGGAATATGAGGTGAGCAATATCCTGGACTCACGCCTGGTCCGCGGTCGGTTGCAGTTTTTGGTCCATTGGCGTGGTTATGGTCCAGAGGAGCGTTCCTGGGTTCCCTCCGCAGATGTCCATGCTCCTGCGTTGCTCCGAGCCTTCCACGCACGCTTCCCTCTGAAACCGTTCCTTACTCCGCGGAGGAGGGGCCCTTGAGGGGGAGGTACTGTCATGGTCTTACCTTCTCACTGTTCTCCTTCGTTTGACATGTGCTGGCGGCCATCTTGGTTTCTGGGTTTCTTGTAGCCTCCCACCCTGCGGCTCCTCCTTCCCACTGGGAGGAGCTGGATGCCTAGCTTATATATATAGAAGGTCTGTGGCTTCAGTTCCTTGCTTGGTCCTCCTGTGTTCACATGCTTCTAAGACTGCTGCTGCTTCTGGTTCCTGATCCTGGCCTCGTCTGACTACCCCGTTGGTTCCTGATCCTGGCTTCGTCTGACTACCCCGTTGGTTCCTGATCCTGGCTTCGTCTGACTACCCCGTTGGTTCCTGATCCTGGCTTCGTCTGACCACCCTCCTGGTTCCTGACCTCTGTCTACGCAAGACCCTGCTTCGGTTTAGCCATCCGTTTGGACTTTTGCTACGGCTTGATTTCCAATAAAGCCTTCTTATTTCCACTCATCTCTGTTGTACGTCTGGTTCATGGTTCCATGACACTCCTCCCATTTCTCCTCCACTCCACCTTCCACCGTGTTGTCATTGCTTTTATCTCGCACAAGGCAGGCTTCCGTGTCCCAAATGTTCGAGCGTAAAAAAATTATGACGCCGGATAATCCTCTTGTCCAACGGCTGACCGCTGGCTTGTCGGAACTGCTAGCCTGTCAACTACTACCATATAAATTGGTGGACTCGGGGGCCTTTAGAAAATTTGTGGCCATTGGCACACCGCAATGGAAGGTCTCCCAGAAGGGCATCCCTGAACTATATGGCCACGTTCAGCGGCAAGTTAATATATCTCTGGCACACAGTGTCGGTGCCAAGATACATCTGACCACAGACACGTGGTCTAGCAAACACGAGCAGGGAAGGTACATAACTTTTACTGCCCACTGGGTGAACCTTCTGACGGCCATCAAGCATGTAACCTGTGTGGATTTTATGTTACCGCCACGGATTGCATGCAGGCCGGCCTCTTCTTCTTCTCCTCCTCCTACACCATTCTCCGTCTCCTCCTCGGCTGACTCCTCCTTTTCCACTGCTACCACCTCTTCTGCTGCACCCCCCAATCTCCCCAGAACCTATTCGACGTGCCAGATGAGACAGTGCCATGCTGTGCTGCGGCTGTTGTGCATGGAAGCCTAAAGTCACACCGATCCTGCACTGCTTTCAGCTCTGTGGTCACAGGCTGATCAGTGGCTAACCCTGCTCAATTTGACAGCTGGTAAAGTGGTGTGCTACAACGGTGCCAATTTGCTGAGTGTGCTGAAACATAGGGCAATATGACACACGTGCCGTGCATGGCACATGTCCTGAACTCGTTGCCAAAAACCCCGAGGTCCAGGACGTCTTGCGGCTGGCCAGGAAAATCTGGCCATTTTACAAGTTCTTACTCAGCCATGGCTCGCCTTGCTGACGATCAGCCTTGCCCGTCAGACGTCTGATTTGTGACTGCCAGACGCGCTGGAACTCCACCTTGTATATGCTTTATAGGCTGCTCCAGCAGAAACGTGTCATTAACAACTACCTGTACGAAATCAGCGGCAGGACAGGTTCTGGGGAGCTTGGTTTCTAAATTTTGTATCTCTAGCCACATAATTACAACCTTGTCTCGCTCCTCTGCCTCTCATTATCGTGGCGTATGAACCGCATTTACCACAAGGACCTTCTAATGTCACAGGGTCATGTGACTGTGCCCCTCACCCCATACTGTGCCCCCTTATACCCTGCATTGTGCCCTCTTACCACACCCTGTGCAGTGCCCCTAGTCATTCCCTGTACTGTGCCCTCTTATACCCTTTTATCCAGTCACGGTATGGCGGTGTTATCCTGTCACTGTACAGAGGTGTTATTTGGTCAATGTATGGTGGTGGTATCCAATAACTGGATCAATAAAGTAGATGGGGCCCGCAGCGAACGTGCGGTTCGCGAACATTTGATCGCAAACGCATGTTCGCGAATCATCCTGGCCGATGTTCGTCCATCACTAGTACTGAATACACTGTATTCCTATGTACCACTTCAACCACAAAAAATAGTATATGGTTCTCTTCCTTTTCTCGTCCTCCTCCTCTTCCATCATATCAACATGCTTATTAGCAGGGGCGTTGCTAGGGTCTCAAAAGATCCGGGGCCTAAGCCCCAATGAATATAGCCCAGTTCTCTAAGTCGCCTCCCCTCCCCCCCACACACACACCACATTTTTCTGTACTTGCTATACAGCAGCACATACCTGTCACATCCAGGGCCTCCCAGGTGACATCTCCTCTGATGTAGATCTTCTCTGTCATCATCTGTTCCATTTGGTCCGTACAACTTCTTTCAGCCGCCCTAATCTCTGCAGAGTGTGACACACAGACATCTTAGCTCCCTCACTTTTCTATAATTTATAACAAATAAATTAAATTAAAATTAAATTTAAATAAAATAAAAAAGTCACCACTGTGTATGTTGTTTTTTTTCTCCTTTTCTTGGCGTCGCTGACCAACCGTGTGAAGTGGGTAATTTTCACCAAAAGTCACATTCAATTCAAAATGGTGGTCGTGCTGCCGTCCAAGGACTCCAGCCTCCAAGTCTAGAAAGAGATAATACCAGCTCTTTTCGTGCAGCCCCAACACAGAGTTCCAGCAAAAGATCTCCACCACGGATATTCCTTCTGCGGATTAAACGGTTTTGGGGTACATAGTGAAGTTCCACCAACTTTGGTGTTTTTTTTTAAACATTTTATTATACTCACAAGGGGAATAAAATAGCAGGCATTGAACATAAATATCTGCAGCACCGCCCGACCCGGGTTTCGCCAAAAAAGCTTAGTCAGGGGCAAACGCTCCACCCTTCCTTGGGCGTCTTCTTATACAGGTAAAAAAAACGGGAGGCACACCCCTCCCTCCTTATATCAAATTCCAGAATGTTCATTTCAATAAACCTTTACCACATATTTTTAGCCACAGTATTTTTTCATAAATACTAAAACTGCCACAACTGCCTCATAAATAATAAAATATTGCTTCACATAAAACCATCAAACACCACGCACCCATCATATACCAAAATTCTTAATGGACATGGTGAATCCTTCCACTTGATTTAATATAGTACCAATCACTCAATCCAGTTATTTATCAGTTGCCCAAAATACATAAGAGTCTGTGTAATCCACCTGTCATGACCATGGTTATGGTTGTGACTCGTTGGTCGCATGCGGTTGTCAGCGGTTTTGGTCTATGTTTTCAACCACAGGTGAGGGCTTTGGATTTGTTGCCTCACGTGTGGTTGCCGCTGGCAACATAAGGTTGTTGGCATTGGAGCGGCCTGAGCGGTTGCTAGGCGCTCACTGTCACAGCATGCGGTTGCCGCTGTTTGTCTGCACTTTCCCTGTTTGGTGTGCACGGGGTTTATTTGTGTGATGTTGTTAGTACACCTCCATTTTCAGTAGCCTTCTCCCATGCCTGGTGTAGGAAAGGTTAACTCCCTTCTGTGTGTGTGAACACTGGGTGTGTCTGTGTGGGTGTGGCTACATGGGCTATTTAGCCTCTGCTGAGAGCAGTAGTCAGAGGGGTACTTCAGCCATGGTCTGCTGGAGTCATCCTCCTACTTATATACCATCTGCCAGTGGGGGCCACCCTTGTGGTCATAAGTTTAAGTTTATGTATAAGTTTATGTTATACTCGATGTTATGAAGGTGTGTCTTTTGTATGCTTCTCTATTGCAGCTTATGGTCCTGGGTTCCTGTGTGATGTGTGGTGTGTGCTGTGTCCGTTTATGTTTGGTGTGGACAGCAGCACTTGCACATGGGTTCCAGGCTTTGTGTCTGTGGCAGATAGGTGTTATTCTTGTTGCATTTACCTGTCATTGCCATACGTTGTTTAGGTTCCCCTAAACACGACACCCATCATAGCCTTCAGGAGATGTCATACCTTGAGGGACAAGTTAGTCCGCAGCAGGTTCCTAGAGAAAAAACCTACTACATGGTTGGAGAGTTGGGGACCAAAAGGTAACCGCAGGTGTGGACATTGTTCATGCTGCAGGTTTAATCCCCAATGGAACATCCTGAGGTTTGGAGGGATCCAACATAAAGTCACCTCCCTCATTACCTGCAAAAGTATTTATGTAGTGTACCTTATTAAATGTACATGTGGTAGATTTTACATAGGCATAGGCAAAACTATCAGGGGTCTCCATGAAAGAATTAGGGAACATCTGAATTCCCTGTCCACAGGAAAAGGCTGTATGCGATTGATCGACCATGTGAGGGAGGAGCATGCAGGTGACAGCTCGACTCTCAGTTTTGCCGGCATAGAAACATTGCATAGTTTACCACAGGGGGGCGATAGACACAAGGAACTCCTCAGACGAGAGAGTAGCTGGATATTACGCTCAAACGCAATGGGACCCCTGGGGTTAAACGATAAAATAGATATGGGTATATTCCTGTAGAGACACGATTTCTCCGGGGTACATGCTATATGTGGTATTGCAGTATAATGGTATTGTTTTTAATTGCTGTATTGTTATCTGTCTTTCAACTGTGACATGGTTTACTCTGACGCACAGGGGCAGGCGCCGGCCAGGTGCAGTACCTATTGGGCGCAGGTAATTCCGCGTCGCAGGCTGTCTGTTTTAAAAGACCAGGTGAATTGAGCACTTGATTACGGGCCAGAGAAAGCACTTAGGTGCGAAACGGCCGTCGCCCATTCAGCTGGTTACACCACTGTATATGTTGTCCGCTACCCACTGCCAATAAAAATAAGTTTCGTATTAGCACAAAAAGGGTGAGTGCCGTCCGTCTTTTCTACAACTGCCTATGCTGTGTCCGTTTATGTTTGGTGTGGACAGCAGCACTTGCACATGGGTTCCAGGCTTTGTGTCTGTGGCAGGTAGGTGTTATTCTTGTTGCATTTACCTGCCATTGCCATAAGTTGTTTAGGTTCCCCTTTCTATGTAGCTTGGCCACTTTAGACTCCTGTTTCTCTGCGTCCAGGAGGAACAGGTTGTCTACCCAGCTTCTAGCTCAGGGATCTGTCGGAGGGTCAGTAGGGATCCGAGGTTCCTGAGTATGAGCCCTCCTACCATCAAGGTCGGCTCATACAGCTAGGAGTCAGGGTCAGATTAAGGATGCGCTAGGAGGTGACCTGCTCCCTAATTCTGTTGTTCTGGCCGAGCACCCACTAACATCTTCTGGCATCGCACGGCTGAGGGTTTCCCCCATCTTCAGCCGTGACACCACTGGGGAGACCTATTGTTTCTGGTATTGGGTCTCTTACCAGCCGGTTAACGGAATACATAGACTTTTATTTACAGAAGTATGCCAAATCCTCCCCATCCTACTTAAAAGGACACTGGGAGTGTTCTCGATATTATAAAAACCTATGGTCCTCTATCGGAAAGGACTTGGCTGGCTAAAGCTGATGTCCCTTCATTGTATACAAGTATCCCGAAGCATCTGGGGATTCAAGCGGTCAAAGAACTCTCAAGAAATTATTCAGATATGTCGAACGAACAAGGAGTGTTTATCTGCCAATGTCTGGATTTTTGCCTTAGCAACAACTATTTTTGGTTTGATGGAGTTTTTTACCTGCAGGAGGTTGGGACGGCAATGGGGGCGAAATTCACCCCCAGTTTTGCAAATATTTTCATGTCTGTATGGGAGAAAGAAAGGATAAGTCCTTTATTACAACAAGGAGGTAAACTTACGTTATGAAAAATGTTTATTGATGACTGCTTGATAGTATGGGAGGGGGAGGAGCAAGGGCTGAGGAACTTCATCGATGGTCTAACTAGAAATATATGGAATTTGGTTTTTACTACCGAGATTATTTCAGCGGAGATCAATTTTTTTGGACCTCACAAAATCAGTTAAAGGAAGCACATTAAAACCAAAGACGTTTTTTAAACCTACTGATGTGAATGGATATATAGATACAACCAGTTGCCATTATGGACCCTGGTTGAAAAATATACCGAAAGGACAGCTAATGAGTATATAGGAATTGTACAGATAAAAAAGATTTTGATGAACAAAGTCAAACTATAAAAGAATGTTTTGAAGAAAAAGGACATAATAAGGAGAAATTACAGAAAGTGCACAAAGAGATAAAACATGGAGTGGAGAATAAGTATAATAAGAGAGTAAGAGGAGACGCAAAAGACTTTAGGTTCACATTTTTCACACAGTTGAATGCTATTGCAGGTCCCATCAAGAACATAATAAGAAAGAATTGGTCCGTGTTACAAAATTACCCTACTTTGGGGGATGTTATTCCGGCGAGACCGGAGATTTTATACAGAAAAACTCCAAATTTGCGTGACACCTTGGTACATAGCCATATGCCCATAAAAAAAAAAAAAAAAGAGGAAAAAAAACAGTTCACATGGTGCGGTTTCTGCATTGCATGCAGGAACCGCACCAGAGATGAGAAAAAGCAGAGAAATATGCAGAAAATAGTTGCTAAGAATGCGGTGGAGTATAACATCAAAGGAGAAATAAGCTGTGAACAAATGGGAGTTATTTACCTGTTCAGGTGTCCGTGTGGTTTACTGTATATCGGAAGAACTCTACGGAAATTAAAAACACAAATACAGGAACACATTAACAATATAAAAAAGGGTATGGAAACTCACAGTGTTCCGATGCATTTTAAGAAGTGTCATGGGAAGGATCCAAAGGGAGGTGGAGTGGATATATAGTATTATATAGTATAATATATAATATATAGTATTATCTCTTTCTACACTTGGAGGCTGGAGTCTGTGGAAGGCAAGCGCGACCACCATTTTGAATTAAATGTGACTTTTCTATCATCATCCCCCAACCTGGAGTCCCCACAGTGTTATCCTGCTGCTCACTGCGCTTCCCAATACCCTCAAATAGTATCCTGAAGAAAAATGTGTGCCCCCCCCCCCATAATAATAGTGCTCCTCATAGTCCCACCAATAGTAATTCCCTTCTAGAATACCGCCATTAGAAATACTGCCCCCAACCATGATAATGTTCCCCAGTAGAAGAGCCCTCCAGTATTAATAATGCCCTCACAGAGCCCCCATTAGAAATAAGGCCCCCAATTGTTCCTCCAGTGGTAATAAAGCTCTCTGCAGACCCCTCAGTAGCAATAAGACCCCCATAGTGCTCTTAGTAGAAATAAGGCAAATCTATAAGTCCCCCTATAAGCCCCCAGTAGTAATAAGAACACCTATAATGCATTTATAATACCCCTACAGTGCCACCAGTATTTATACTTCACCCTACTGTTATAATGCTCACCTTGAAGTGCCCCCAGCGTTTATAATGCCCCCTGTAGTTATATTCCTCCCTCTACCATACAGTCCCATGTAAATAACATCACACCATCTCTCCAACCCCCTCCAATATACAGTCCTATGTAAATAACATCCCTCTCTATCTACAGCCCCCTTCCGAAATATAGTCTCATGTAACTAACATCATCTCCTCCCCAGCCTCCTTCAACATACAGTCCTCTACAACCACTGCTTTTTTCCAATGGTCTACTGAACTGCCAGTGGCCAAGCCCTCCATGCTTCTGAAGACCTTATAGGCATATATGGAATGCCTTCCCTCTGCATGATTCATGGAAATTAGTCTACAAATCTCTCATAGAGCTTACCTTGCTCCTAGTAGAGGGTAAAGAATGGGAATATATTAATCAGATGCTTGTTTTAGATGCGGTGTTCCTGGGGACACATTCATCATAGTCTGGAATTGCCAATTGATCCAAAAGTTCTCACTTAACTTCTTCTACCCCTTGGGACCCTTTGAGTATTTAGATTCTGCCAAATTTCACTGCATCCCTGGCTGTTACAGGCTTTTGCACTTTGTGGCTTCCACAGGGACATGAGCAATTTGTAGACTTGGTTGCATCCTTTATCCACTCAGCTGAAACTGTTTTAGAGAAACTATTATACATAATACATATAGATTGGGTGGAGGCCTCTCTCCACATGGAGCAGAGAGTGGAATGGTTCTTCGAAGTGTGGGATAGCTTCATTTCCATTTTGCCGAGGTGCCCGTCTGGGTATCAGGGAGTGGTTTCAGTGGACAACCTGTCATCAGGAGAAGGTACTACTGGGTGAGGTTCCAGTTTTGGACAACTAATTGCAGTTGGAGCAATATAAAACAAAACCATATAAAACTAGTATTGCTGCAACCATACTGACATACAAAATAAAGGTAAAGTAATTTTTGCTGCACAGCGAACATCATAAGAACAATAGAAACAGAAAGCAACAGTATTGCTTTTTGTAAATACATGATATGATATGATTAATTGGTATATAAAAAAAACAAGAATTTATAAGGCAATTTGAACAGAAAAATAACATATCGGTTCTTAGAAGGTGGATAGGAAAAAAAGAAAAGTGGCTTCAGGAGGAAGTGGTTAGTTATCAATGAAAATATCAATTGTTTTTTACAGAAAGAAAGAATAGGTGTCCTCCTCCACCCAGACCTGCCCATGGTATCCTTCTCAGCAGTCCCACCTTGCATCGTGTTGGAGACAAGGCACATTATGATTGTGATGATAACTATATGTTAATTGGACCTGAGCAAATCCATTGTGAGAATGGACACTGGACAACTCCACCTAGTTGTGTGCGTAAGTGAAATATTGTCATCTATAATTCGTTTCAGCAGCAGTGACCACCGTGTATCAAGTACCAAGTATTTAAAGGTAACGTGTCACTTTGTACATGCAATTACATCTGTGGGCAGCATGGTATACAGCAGGAGTGGGGCAAATGGATTGTTTTGGAGGAAAATACACAGTATAAGGCCTCATGCACACGACCATTCCGTTTTTTGCAGTCCGCGAATTGCGGATCCTCAAAACACGGAAGCCGCCCATGTGCCTTCTGCAATTTGAGGAACGGAACAGGCGGCCCATTGTAGAAATGCCTATTCTTGTCCGCAAAATGGACAAGAATAGGACATGTTATAATTTTTTTGCGGGGCCAGGGAACGGAGCAACGGATGCGGACTGCACACGGAGTGCTGTCCGCATCTTTTGCGGCCCCATTGAAGTGAATGCGGACACGGACCAGAACAACGGTCGTGTGCATGAGGCCTAACTTGGAATATATTCATTTAAATCTCTGCTCTTTTAATGCTATAGTAGTGCAGTGAGCGGTCCTAGTTACCTCTGTAGGAACAGTTATGCAGGGAAGGTTATACTGCATCTTTTCCCACAAAAAAGTATACGAAGTCTGCCATACACATTCTACAGCTGATGTCTGAAATCTATCTCTCCCAACTCCCTCCTGAACATGTACATGTATCCAATAGGGAGAGGGAAGACAGCCGATGCCAGACATTTCTGGTGGCAGCTTATCTCTCAGAAAAACAAAAGGATAGGGCAAAAATATTCACTTCGTCCTAACCTTCTCACCCCCGACATCGTCTGTCAGGGGAAAGTCGGGAGCTTCCCACATATATATGTTAGGTACTGCGCGACATGTACCCCCTATTGCTCTCCTGGCCTATGTTGCACTATGAAGGTCCGCAGTAAATATTACAGAAACTTGCAGATTAATGGGATACCTTAATCCTGGATGTTCCTCTGCACGGGCTGTTCTTCTGCGTCTTTCTAGTTTTTTCTTTTCTTTTGAGTGCCATTTGGGATGAGGAAAGGTGTAGGGGGCTGAGCCCTAGTGATGATAAATGATTTTTAAAAAAATACGAAGCTTGTCCCGGCCGGTGACACAGCTCGTGGTTAAGAAGAACCGCTTGTTCGCGCTCGCTTGGAGCGCTGCGTGACGTCACGGTAGTGGCTACGGTGGACCAGGAGGACCAAAGTTTACTCCAACGCGTTTCGATTAGTTCGCTAATCTTCGTCAGGGATGATTCCTCTGGCTCCTGCTGCTGCTTTTAAGGGTCTGTATCTCCTCCCTTCCTTAACTCTTAAATCCCTGGCATTCTTGATTGATTTTTAGTGAAAGGCAAATAGTTCTATCTCAGAATTTAATCCCGAGGGTACCAGAGTATTTAGATTGAATATCCAGCGGCTTTCTGATCTGGACATTTTTTTTGATAAAATCTCCTCCCCTTTTATCTTTTTTAACCATTTCAATGCCACAGAAAGTGGTACCGCTGTGGTTTCCTCCGTGTTTCTCCTTGTAATGTCTAGAGAGTGGGTGGCCCTCATATTTCCTCCCTATGTTATAGATATGTTCCCCTATTCTTTTGCTTATGGTCCTCTTAGTGCGTCCTATATATGTTTTTTTGCACGGACATGTTATAGCGTATATTGCGCCCTGACTTCTGCAGGTTATATGGTCCTTTATTTTGTATGTTTCTGTGTCTCCTGTCCACTCATTTTTTATTTCCATATTTGTGTGCTGTTTTTTGTTCGTTTTTAATTTTTTGCAGACACCGCAATGGCCACATGGGAAAAAACCTCCCTGGGGTTTTTGTCCAAAAATGGTATTTTGATTATAATTTTTCTTGCTCAGGCATTTATTAGTGGGGGCTATTATGCTTCCCACATTTTTGGCTTTCCTATAGATGAATTTGGGATTTGGGTATCTGATCTCCTATTATTTTATCCTCCTTTAGGGTTTCCCAATGTTTTTTGATTATCCTTCTTAGTGTTCCTGCTTGACTGTTATACTGTGTGATGATGGGTGGTATTTCAAAGGTCCCCTCTTTTATGTTGTCTTCTGTTTTTTTCTCTTTTTTTGGGGTGATTAACTCCTGTCTGTCTAGTTTTCCTACTAGTTCTTTCTGTATTAGGAGTTTTTCCTTGTTGTAGCCTCTCTCTACGAATTTCTTCTGCATTTTATTCGCCTCTGTTTGATATTCACTTTCCTTTGTACAGTTGCGTTTTATTCTCATGAATCGTCCCTTTGGAATATTTTCCAGCCACTGTGGAAGATGGCAGCTTTCGTGGGAGATGAAGCCATTGACATCTGTAGGTTTGTTGTATGTTCTGGTTTGTATATTGCCATCCTCTATATAGATGGTTAAGTCCAGGAAATTGATTTCACTCTGACTGAATATTGGTGTGAATTCCAGATGGTACTCATTGCTGTTGATTTCTTTAAAAAATGTATTCAGTTCTTCTTTTTCCCCTGCCCAGATGAATATAATGTCATCTATAAAGCGTTTCCATAGGACGAGATTCGACCGGAGCTCGCCGTGGGGATAGATGACTTGATGCTCCCACTGACCGACATATATGTTTGCGAACCCCGGTGCGAATCTCGTCCCCATCGCGGTGCCCCACTGCTGTATATAGAATGTGTCCTCAAATATAAAATAATTTCTTTTGAGGATGAACATGATACATGCACCAATGAAGTTTATTTGTTTTTCTGCCAGGATTCCTTGCTTCTGCAGACACGTTTGACTGCGTTGCATCCTTTCTCATTTTCAATGATGGTGTATAAAGATTTAACATCCAGGGTCCCTAGGATGTCGTTTGGTTCCCATTTTACTTGGTTTAGTATGTTCAGGATGTGCTGGGTGTCTTTTAGATGTGTTGGTAGTAGGTCTACACATGGTTGCAGGAAGCGGTCTATGTATTCCGATAGATTGCTTGTCAGGCATTCTACTCCTGATATTATAGGTCTTCCTGGGGGGTCTGTTGTACTTTTGTGTATTTTTGGATTGTAATAAAACGCGGCAATTCTGGGTTGTTTTGTTTCTATGTATTCGGCCTCTTTTGTATTTAGAATGGCTTCTGTTCTTCCCTTCTTGACCAGTTCATTTAGTTTCTTTTTGAACCCTTCTGTTGGGTCATTTTTTTGTATTTTTGTAAGCGAGCGCGAACAAGCGGTTCTTCTTAACCACGAGCTGTGTCACCGGCCGGGACAAGCTTCGTATTTTTAGAAAAATCATTTATCATCACTAGGGCTCAGCCCCCTACAACTTTCCTCATCCCAAACGGCACTCAAAAGAAAAGAAAAAAGAAAAAACGAGAAAGACGCAGAAGAACAGCCCATGCAGAGGAACATCCAGGATTAAGGTATCCCATTAATCTGCAAGTTTCTGTAATATTTACTGCGGACCTTCATAGTGCAACATAGGCCAGGAGAGCAATAGGGGGTACATGTCGCGCAGTACCTAACATATATATTACACACATCATTTACTTTGATTCTCAACGGTGGCGATACCGTTGCGGTACCGCTGCGTCAGTCTATCTCAGTGCAAGCGCCGGTGTATCACTAGTGTTTTTAGCTTCCCACATATATTAGACTGTTGTTTAAACCAATCATTCTGGGTGGGTTCAACTGATAATACATTACTGTATATGGCAGCCCCAGTCAAATAATGTTAAAGGGAACCTGACACCATAAAAATGCGAGATAATCTATCCGCAGCATTTTATAGAGCGGGAGAAGCTGAGCAGATTGATGTATACTTTTATGGTAAACAATTCGGTATAACTTTAAATTTCTTCTCATTCTGGGCTTTGGAGTCAAGCAGGTGGTCCTATCAGTGATTGACAGCCTTCCCTCTAGGACTGTGTATACAGCGATAGCTGTCAATCACTGACAGTACTGCCTTCTTGATGTCAAAACCCAGAATAAGCAGGAATTTAAATGTATAAGGCTACTTTCACACTAGCGTTCGGGTTTCCGCTCGTGAGCTCCGTTTGAAGGAGCTCACGAGCGGACCCGAACGCAGCCGTCCAGCCCTGATGCAGTCTGAATGGAGGCGGATCCGCTCAGACTGCATCAGTCTGGCGGCGTTCAGCCTCCGCTCCGCTCGCCTCCGCACGGACAGGCGGACAGCTGAACGCTGCTTGCAGCGTTCGGGTGTCCGCCTGGCCGTGCGGAGGCGTGCGGATCCGTCCAGACTTTCAATGTAAGTCAATGGGGACGGATCCGTTTGAAGATGCCACAATGTGGCTCAATCTTCAAGCGGATCCGTCCCCCATTGACCTTACATTGAAAGTCTGGACGGATCCGTACTAGGCTATTTTCACACTTAGCTGTTCTATGCTAAAAATAATGCAGACGGATCCGTTCTGAACGGAGCCTCCGTCTGCATTATTATGAGCGGATCCGTTCAGAACGGATCCGCCCGAACGCTAGTGTGAAAGTAGCCTAAAATACACATTTTACTGAATCTTTTCCCACAAAATAATTTATCAGTCTCCTCAACTTTTCCTGCTCTAAAACATGCTGCTGTCATCTCATACACTATGCCCAATGCGACAGGTTCCCTTTAAATAAACAGTACCAGTAATATATCACAGGTTAAGGTGGCCAAACACTGTATATAGAAGTTGGTTGATGGTAGAACAGCAGTTAAACAAACGATCATTGGGTGAACAACTGTTTTGTAGAGACAGTCATACACATCTTAAGGTGGCCATACACATTAGGCTACTTTGACACTGCGGTTTCTGAGTCCGCCTGCGAGATCCATTTCAAGGTTCTCACAAGCGGCCCCAAACGGATGAGTTTAGCCCCAATGCATTCTGAATGGATAAGGATCCGCTCAGAATGCATGTTTGGCTCCATTCCGCCTCCATTCCGCTCTGGAGGCAGACACCAAAATGCTGCTAGCAGCGTTTTGGTGTCCGCCTGGTGATGCGGAGCCAAACTGATCCGTCCTGACTTACAATGTAAGTCAATGGGGACGGATCCGTTTACATTGACACAATATGGTGCAATTGTAAATGGATCCATCCCCCAGTGACTTTCAGTGTAAGTCAGGACGGATCCGTTTAATTTACACTTAGGCCCCTTTCACACGGGCGAGTTTTCCGTGCGGGTGCGATCCGTGCGGCGAACGTATGGCACCCGCACTAAATCCTGACCCATTCATTTCTATGGGGCTGTGCACATGAGCGTTGTTTTTAACGCATCACTTGTGCGTTCAGTTGAAATCGCAGCATGCTCTATATTGTCCGATTTTGACGTGACGCAGGCCCCATAGAAGTGAATGGGGTGTGTGAAAATCGGATGGCATCCGCAAGCAAGTACGGATGCCGTGCGATTTGCACGCACGGTTGCTAGGAGACGATCGGGATGGAGACCCGATCATTATTATTTTCCCTTATAACATGGTTATAAGGGAAAATAATAGCATTCTGAATACAGAATGCATAGTAAACCAGCGCTAGAGGGGTTAAAAAAAAGAAATATTTAACTCACCTTAGTCCACTTGATCGCGAAGCCGGCATCTCCTTGTGTCTCCTCTGCTGATGAACAGGACCTCAGGTGAGCTGCTCCATTAAATACCGGTTAAGGACCTTCGATGACGTCACTCCAGTCATCACATGGTCTTTTACCATGGTGATTCACCATGGTAAAAGACCATGTGATGACTGGAGTGACGTCATCGAAGGTCCTTAACCTGTATTTAATGGAGCAGCTCACCCCAGGTCCTGTTCAGCGCAGAGGAGACACCAGGAGATGCCGGGCTTCGTGATCAAGTGGACTAAGGTGAGTTAAATTATTTATTTCTTTTTTTTAACCCCTCTAGCGCTGGTTTACTATGCATTCTGTATTCAGAATGCTATTATTTTCCCTTATAACCATGTTATAAGGGAAAATAATACAATCTTCAGAACATCAATCCCAAGCCCGAACTTCTATGAAGAAGTTCGGGTTTGGGTACCAAACATGCGCGATTTTTCTCACGTGAGTGCAACGCATGACAATGTTTTGCACTCGCACGGGAAAATCGCACATTTTCCCGCAACGCACCCGGCTCTTATCCGGGCAAAAAAACTGACGCCCGTGTGAAAGAGGCCTTAGACTTTTTTTGGACTGAGTTATGCAGACGGATCCGTTCTGAGCGGATACCAGCGTTTGCATTATAGGTGCGGATCCGACTGTGCAAATACCAGACGGATCCGCACCTAAACGCATGTGTGAAAGTAGCCTTAGATAGAAATTGGTTGGTGGTTGAACAAACAAACATCTGGTGAACAATCCTTTCACAGACACAACCATACACACTTTAGTCCACATTGGCAGTCACAGTTGTTCAAATTGCCCATGCACATTCAATGAAACTGGGCAATGGACAAAAGCTCTGGGAACATTCTTTCAAAGAAAGATCTTTCATTCACGAACGATCTTTCTTTGAAAGAATGGTATTTCTTTGGACTACAAATATTAAACACGGCCAACTTCTTTTCAAAAGATAATGCTTAGTCATCGGTCAACTAAAATGATAGTTCATTGTTACATTTCAAGTGGCGAACTTTCATTTTGGTTGAAATCTTCCGTTTTCATCAACTTTAGACTAATGTTTAATGGCCACCCCTATTCTTGGTTGATACAGTTGTTCAAACTGGCCATACATGTTTAACCACTTCCCAACCGCCCATTAACTATAAATGTCCATGGAACGTCCATTCAGAGATCGCAGCTGCGCGCTAATCTGGCAGCTGCCGAGTAGGGGGCCAGCTGTCAGTGACAGCAGGGCACCCCAGAGAAAAGGTAGGGACCATTCCTGGATGGCCTAGCCTTCTAGATCTCTGTATACACAGCGCTCGACAGATCAGAAAGCACTATGCCGCTTCCTGTCCCTGCCTGGTGGTCATGTGACCACCGGGGCCGGGAGAGCGCAGGAGCTGTCGGGTCTTCCACAGACCTCGATCAGCCCTGCACTGAGGCTGTACAGCGCTGTATACTGCTGTACAGCCTCTCTGGGGGGTGTATTTCCCCTGTAACTGGGGCTACAAAAAAAAATTATGAAGTTAAATATCCCCCAGAGGTCTTGTATATGTAAAATAAAAAAATGTAAAAAAATAAATAAAGTGTTTTGAAAAAATCAAAAAGAGTTTCACAAAAAAAAAATTACCCCAAATACGTTATTTAAAAAATGTTAAAAATAAAAAATACATATTTGGTATCACAGCGTCCACAACGACGGGGTCTATAATATGATATGATCTACCCCATCAGGTGAAAGCCGTAAAAAAAAAAAACATTGCGCCAAAACAAATTTTTTTGTGAGCTCTCCTCACAAAAAAACATAATGTTAATCAATCAAAAAGTCGTATGTACCCCAAAATGGTAGCAATAAAAATGTTACCTCATCCCGCAAAAAATTAGCCCCCACACAAAACCATAGCCAGAAAAAAAAAAATAATATGGCTCTATGAAAATTGCAACACAAAAAAAATGCTCTTATTGTGTAAAATGTAAAAACAATAATGAAAAAATAGACATATTTGGTATCGCCAAGTCCATAACAATTGGCTCTACAAAAATATCACATGATCTACCCCATCAAGTAAACAGTGTAAAAAAAAAAAAAAAAAAAAAAAATTATGCCAAAACTGTTTTTTAATAATCTCACAAAAAACATCATATCAATCAATCAATCAAAAAGTCGTATATACCCCAAAATGGTAGCAACAAAAACATCACCTCGGCCAGCAAAAGACTATAGTCATAAAAAATGAAAAAAAATATGGCTCTAAGAAAATGGCAACACAAAAACATGATTTAAAAAAAAAAAATGTTTATTGTGTAAAAACATTAAAAAAAACGTAGACATATTTGGTATCGTTGCGTCCGTAATGACCAGATCTATAAAAAATAGCACATGAACTACCCCATCAAGTGAACGGTGTAAAAAAAAATAAGAAAAATGACACCAAACAGCTTTTTTGTGACTTCACCAACCAGAAAGCCAAATGTACACCAAAATGGTGCCAATAAAAACTACAGCTTGTCTCACAAAAATAAAATAAATGATTGCTCTTAAAAACCATGACAGAAAAATTCCAAGTTAGAAAATCCAGATGCCGCCCCTCCAGTTTATGACCACAATTGGAGTGTTACTGTATTCAGGAGAAAGTGGGTAGAAAATTGAGGGGGGGATATTCTCCTGTTTTCGTTTGTGAAAAAAAAAATTTGGACCTAAAGCACTATTTTCTTGTAAAAAAAAATTAGTATTTTTCATTTTTCAGCAAAATCTGCAAAAGTGACGTTTTGAAATTTCACCTCTTTTTGCTTTAATTCCTGTGGAATACCTAAAGGGTTAACAACATTTCTATAACCAGTTTTCAAGTTTGAGGGGTGTGATTTCTAAAATAGGGTCATTTATGGGTTGGTTCTATTATGAACTGAACTGGTCCTTTAAAAAGTTGACTTTGGAAATTTTCTTAAAAATATAAAAAATTGCTTCTAAAATTCTAAACCTTCTAGTGGCCTAAAAAAATTAACTTAAATCACTAAAATTATGCCAACATAAAGTAGACATATGGGGAATGTTAATTAATAAATATTTTATGATGCATCAATATCTGTCTTAAAAGCAGAGAGATAAAAATTTAGAAAACTGTGAATTTTCACATATTAGTTAACTTTTGGATTTTTTTAAATAAATAAAGGTAAAGCATATTGACTCAAATTTACCATTCACATGAATTACAATGTGTCACGAGAAAATAATCTCTGAATGGCTTGGATAAGTAAAAGCATTCCAAAGTTATTACCACATAAAGTGACACATGTTAGATTAGCAAAATTAGCCCTTGTCAGGAAGGGGGTAAATGGCCCGGGCTGGAAGTGGTTAATGAAACTGGTCAATGGGCTAAAGATCTTTCACCCAACTATAAGGCAAAGGTTTCAAATACAGCCAACTTCTTTTCACACGATTATGGTCTGTTGTTGGCCAGCTGGTTGATACTCATTCATTGATCAACTTTAGACTAATGTGAATGGCCACCTATAGAGGGACCGGATTAAAGACAAACCCTCTCAAAAGATAGCTACCCCGGTTATTAGCAGTTAATGTCTACCCCAGGAATCGGTTGATCTGATCCATAGAAGCTGATTGAATGTTTGATGGATGTAGCGCGATAATATTTGCTTCTCTCATTTGCTTTCGACAGAACTCAAACAAAAGATAATATGTGATAAACCCCCACAGATAGAAAATGGGAATGCAATTAGGAGTCTGGAGGTTTATCATAGCGGTAATGCTATTCAATACAAGTGTGCTGATGGATATGAAATAGAAGGGCCAAAAGAACTAACATGCAAAAAGGGTAAATGGCCAGAACCTCCTAAATGCATTGGTAAGTAGTTCTCCATAAAGGCGTGGTCAAATTGCATCTTATGAGTTGAACCCAATAACTGATTATCAAGATACCAGTTATTATAATCAAATAATCTGTAAACCTACAGCAATTGTTAATGTAAGAGTTCTGCAAGAACAGAAAGCTTTTCAACTAGAAATCATGTGTAAATTTAGTTTAAGACATAAAAAAATGCAAAAAAAATTTTGTACTGAAGCTGTAGTAAAAAAGCATACATGTAAAATTGATTCAAATTTCTGGTTTCAAGCATTGTAAATAATGCATCTCTATAATGGGTTAAAGGAAATATGATACTGATGACTTTATATATTTCTGTGCAGTCAACAACAAATATTGCCAAACCCCACCAGTATTAATTAAAGGTGAACTTGTTGAAATGCCATTGGCCAGCTATGAAGATGGCTCCTCCGTGGAATATAAATGCCACAGCTTCCACCTAATGGAAGGGTCTAAAACTGTGTACTGTGAACGTGGAGCCTGGTCAGATCTGCCTAAATGCTTAAGTAAGTAAGAGATTTATGGAGTGTGTCTAGTATAGAATGCATCATGCGATGAGCATCATAGAGTATATGTTATAACCTTCATAACAATTCTAACATTCACTAAAATCGGTGACAATTTAGCACTCATGCCGAATAAACATCAGCCCATTGAGTCACTAAGGGACTCATTATTTATGCTATATAGCACCTCAATGAAGGGCTATACTCCACCCTGAAAAATAGCTGCACGATACAGCAAGGCATGATTTTTTTGTAATACTTGAAACATGTTTACTTCCCATACTTTGACTATTGTTTAAAAATGTAATACACATTGATATTTCAAGTTTATTGGAAAAATCCTGAAACTGTACATGAAAGAGCTTGTTTTTGTTAAATTTACTGGTTGGTATCTTATGGTATTAAAGCAAATGCAAAAACAGGCAATGAACATGGTGGTGGTTTTGAGATATCAGTCAGCTGAATGCTCATTCAGTCGACAGTGATCTCTTCTGATCGCCCCATATTTATATGCTTAGCTTATATGCATGTGTTGTGAATGATAAAGGGCAGAAAGCTGCTGCTATTTGCTGACATCTCCCTGGCGGTGGCTTATCTCGCCAAGTACAACATGCTCACCACATATTTCCCCCAATATCTGACATTGGGGTACAGTTAGGAAGCCACCATACATCTAATGTCTATGGCCAGCCTTAGACATCAACATATAGAAAAAAAAAAATAGAAATGACTATGTCAAGGGTTTAAGTAAGGTTGGATACAAGAGCGGATTATCTACATTTGGCTGAGGGGAAACGTAGAATCACCAGTAATGAAAGTCAGTGACCGGTAATTCAAGAATGACATTTGGAAACATGAAATATTTTTGATTTTGGGGGTTTAAAGGGACTGTCCCATCTCAGCCTTTCATGGCCAAGCTGGTAATAACACACAGCCTGTGGAGGCAGAGTTACAGAAATGGCCGAGCGGGCAGCAGATCACCAGCCACCTAGCCTTTTCCGTAATGCTAGTGCTTACTGTGGGTATTCCCATTTTGGTAATGAAAGGCCAAGATGGGGCAACCCCTTTAAGATGGAAACATCATATAGGCATACAGTTGAAGGCATCTGGGACATACATTCAGAAGACTGTATCATATGGTCAGGGGCAGACTGGCCATAGACTACATGGAAACTTCCTGGTGGGTCCATGCCCAGGTGGCCTCCTGAGCCCTTCTCACTGCTTCCAGCCAGTCAACATATGTAGTGACCTTCCCAGGGTGTCAAGTGCTTATGTACCTCCTGAATTCAGCAGTATTGCTATCCTGAGGCAGCTGGTGTAGGAGGGCAGAACATGGCAGCTGGAGCTGTCCACCACAGTGGGGCAGCTTCTGGGGAGGCATTTTGTGCTGCCAGGGAATTATTGTGTGGCGCACTTTGGTATTTCCTTCTGCTGGGGCAGTATATTGTGTTGCGTTGTGGTCTTTGGCTCTGATAGGGTGATTTTTTTCTGCTGCAATATGGTATTACTGGCCCCATCTACTTGTGTTGACCATGCCTTTTGTTAATTTGGAAATGCCTACAACATGAGGCCAATTTCGGTTTTTTTTTTTCTAGGGTCACTTTAAGTTCCCAGTCCGCCCCTGCATATGGTCACGCTGAACATAATTGTCAAACTTGGTGTAAACCTACTCCAAGTGTCACCATTTTATTTGATTGTTGTACATGTGCAATTCAATCAGCTTCTCTGGGTGTGGCTTCAAAAATAATCCAAACATATACATTTAAAGACGTTGTCTAACCTTGAACATCTACCACCTGTCCATTTAGACTGGACTGTTACATGAATTTACATGCTTCCTTGAAACACACTGGTATTTCATAATCCGTAGAGCCCTGCACCCTGGATGTGGCTGACATGAAAGAAAGGAACTTGGAGCTGCAGTGGAGTTCAGAATTGCACTTAAACTTTTTACATGGTGACATGGTGGAATTTCAGTGCATGGACGGGTTCGAGTTGCCAATGTACACTGAAGTAAAAGGACTCTGTAAAAATGGCCAAATTCAATATCCTACCTGCAAAAAGAAAGGTAAGAAATGAACACCATAGTTATTATCCCTCAATGTTATAATTATGAGTTGACTTACACAAATCTCTGTTTTTTCTAGAGTCGTTGAAATCTTGTGGTCCTCCTCCTAAAGTAGAACACAGTATAAATAATTCCTCACAAGAAATGTATGAATCTGGCTCTTTGGTTGTGTACCATTGTTCAGAATATCACTTTTTAAATGGCCACAGTACTATTCAGTGCTCGAATGGGCTCTGGGAGTCTCCACCAACTTGTATAGGTAAAGTACACAGTATTTTGTACACTCACATATAATGGCATGAGATAAAGACATCATCATCATTTGGGGATTTGTATAAGACAAAATTCTTGCTGTTAAGTGTGGTTTGCAAAGTTCTCCTACTCACCTAATCCCCGCCATTCCAGTGCGACTATATTGCAGTTTCTCATCAATCTCTGTTTACGTAGCTACAAACAAAGACTGGTGGGGACCATTGGCTCTGGAGTGATCAGAGATATAAAGTCCTCTAGAGGGATTACAAATTGAGGGGAAAAAAAGTAAATAATTTTTTTAAAAGTATATAAAACAAATAAAAAATTTGGCCTTCTCCTTTTTCCATTCTACATCTATGAACAATTAAATAATATGGATCATAAGCATTGCCGTGTTTGTAAATGCCTGAATTATTAAAATATAAAAGTACATATTTATCTCATACGGTGAATAGTGTAATGAAAAAAAAAAAATCTGATTTTTTTGGGGGTCACTTCACCCTCCAAAAATTTGAATAAATAGTGAACACCAAATATTAAGTGGTGTTACTAGGGAGTAAAACTTCCCCACATAAAATATGCTGGATTTAGCTATGTGAACATAAAAATAAAAAAAGTTTTGGCTCCTGAAGGCAGGGAGTAAAAAAGAAAATAAAGAAATGAAAAATGGCTACAACAGGAAGCGGAATATTACAATATGTAAGAATCGGCCTTGATGTCCAGATATTGGAAATTCTGCCACCATCAGCAGTCTCCATTGAATAACACTATGCGCTGTATAAGAAATGAGTGCATGAACAGTGTTGTTGTGCACAGTGTTATTTACAGTTGATAGATAGGGGGGATCACATGACCCTCAGCCATGTTCTGGATGAGAGTCAGTGAAGAGAGTGGAGACAGCTTACAGTCAATGAAGAGACTGTACGGAAACAATTTGCATTACATCTTCATATCAGTAAGTCACTTGTACTATTGAAAGCACTTAGGCTACTTACACACTAGCGTTTTAGTTTTCCGGTATTGAGATCTGTCATAGGGGCTCAATACCGGAAGAAAACGCTTTAGTTTTGTCCCCATTCATCATTAATGGGGACAAAACTGAATTGAACAGAATGGAGTGCTCCAAAATGCATTCCGTTCCGTTTAGTTGCGTTCCAATCCCGGAGAGAAAACCGCAACATCTTGTAGTTTGCTTTCCATCCTGGGATGCGGAGAAAGACAGATCTGGCATGACCCCCAATGCAAGTCAATGGGGACGGATCAGTTTTCTCTGCCACAATAGAAAACGGATCCGTCCTCCATTGACTTTCATTGGAGATCATGACGGATCCGTCTAGGCTATGTTAAAGATAATACAACTGGATCCGTTCATAACAGATGCAGACGGTTGTATTATCAGTAACAGAAGCGTTTTTGCTGAACCCTGCCAGATCCAGCAAAAACGCTAGTGTGAAAGTAGCTTTAGGGAAAAATGTCAAATGTAACAAGTGGCCAACTCCTTTTTATAATAAAACGGTTGTGAATCCACAACAGCATCCTATCTGGGCTGCACTTCTTGGGTCCTCTACCATTATAAATATATTTGAAATACTCTCATATTGGGTGGGTTCACACATAGGTTTCAGTGGCATTTTTGCACTTGTGGTTTTTGGTGCACATTTTACGTTCAAATACTCAGCTCCAGATGTTAACTGAAGGTCTACGGGAAATATAAAATGCAGGATAAACAAGCATTTTTTTGGCTACTGGTGTTTTTGTTAGGTTTTTTTGGTCTCCGGTGTTTTAACAAAATGCAGTGAGGGATATTTATCAAGAGTGCTTCAAAAGTCTCAAGCTTCAAAAGTCGTAAATTATTGACCACATATAGTGTGCGCCATAATTTGCAACTTTTTATGCCATTATTGTGGCATAAAGACATTAGTAAATGCCCCTCAGTCTACTGTAGCTTTTGACATTTTTTCTAGCATTTTGACATTGACTTCTTTATAGGGAAAAATTGCCAGAAAAAAAATGCAAATGGTGAGTGAAAAACACCAGAGAAAATTTTGGTGAAGGAGTTCTCCCCATAACATAATCTGCTAATGTGTATCATGATGATTTGCCATTTATCACGTCACCTACAAAGTCATCAATCTTTTTTTTTTTTTCCCTCTCTTTACAGAACCATGTGTTTTATCCACAGACGAGATGGACAGAAGCCATGTGCGTCTGAAGTGGAGCTTTGATAGCAATTATTTTTTACATGGAGAGTTTGTAGATTTCTTATGTAAGCTGGGATATGAAAATTATGAGTATGCAATCACTTTTGGTTTAAGGGGTCAGTGCAGATTTGGGTATCTTACCTATCCAAAATGTATACCAAGGCAAGGATAAATGGTTGGTATTTGAATGTGGTTAATTACTATAATACTTTATAAGGTACTGAACATCAGCTTGTTTTAAGTGGCTATTTAAACATTTACAAATTATGGGCCCCCAACTATCATGAGACTTGGGGCCCCATATGTGGCACTTAGTTGTAAAAAGACAGGCGGTCAAACTTCAAAAAGGAAGGGAAGAGATGGCTGTGCACAGTTCGCTCAATTGTAGTTGACAGGGGTGCTGAAGTTAAAGGGGTTATCCCATTAACAGCATATATCACCTATCCACAATTTAGGTGATAAAAGTATGAACACTGGGAGTCCAACGCTGGGACTCGGTTCCCTGGCAATCCCGAGACTAGTGATCCCCTAGTCCCCCTTTTGGAAGGAGTAGTAGTCCACAAGTCCGTCCATCATTCCTTTTACCTTCATTGGATTGACATAGACAGCTCTTTGTCCCATAGAAGTGAATGAAGTGGTAGACCAACATGTAGACCGACATTCATTGGGGACCCCCTGTTCTTCTGATTGCTGGAATTATCAATTGTCAGACCACCCAGTGGGCATACAATTATAAACCTTTCTGTCTATAGGTGGCAAATGTTGTTTTTCGGATAACCTCTTTAACCCTTTCAGGACCGGCCATTTTTCACCTTTCTGCCCAGGCCATTTTTAGCAAATTAGTCACTTTATGTGGTGATAACTTTAAAACGCTTTTACTTAACCAAGCCATTCTGAGATTGTTTTCTCATCACATATTGTACTTCAGAACAGCGGTAAAATTGAGTCAAATTTTATTTTTTATAAAAAAAACACTAAATTTACCAAAAATTTTGAAAAATTTGAAATTTTAATTTCTCTACTTTTATAATAGATAGTAATATCTCCAAAAATAGTTATTACTTTACATTCTCCATATCTCTACTTCATGTTTGGATCATTTTAAAAATGACATTTAATTTTTTGGGGACGTTAGCAGGCTTATAAGTTTATAAATCACACCATTTTAGAAACTTCACCCCTCAAACAGATTTTACAAACTTTTTTAACCCTTTAGGTGCCCCACGAGAATTAAATAAAAATGGGAATAAAATTTCAGAATTTCAAGTTTTTTTGCAGATTTTAAATTTTAATCAATTTTTTTCTGCAACACATCAAGAGTTAACAGCTAAATAAAACTCAAAATCTATTATCCTGAATCCGGAGTTTACAGAAACACCCCATGTGTGCTCAAAAACTAATGTATGGGCGCACAGCATGGAGCACTATATGACTTTTGGAGAGCGGATTTAGCTGGAATGGTAATTGAGAACTATGTCGCATAGGAAGACACCCTGAGGTGGCCCTACAGTGGAAACACCAAAAAGTGACCCTATTCCGTAAACTGAACCCCTCAAGGAAAATTTCAAAGTGTGTAGTGAGCACTTTCACCCATCAGGCGTTTCACAGAATTAGGCCCCCTGCACACGAACGTGTGCTTCCCGTTGCCGTATTGCGGACCGCATTTGCGGACCCGCAATACACAGGTGCCGTTCCATGGGCATTCCGCATCACGTATGCGGACTCATTCACTTGAATGGGTCCACAAATCCGGAGATGCGGAATGGTACTGAACGGAAAGCAGGGAATGGAACCCTATGGAAGCACTACGGAGTGCTTCCGTGGGGTTTCGTCCTGTACTTCCCTTCTGCAAAAAGATAGAACATGTCCTATCTTTTTGCGGACCAGACGGATCGCGGATCCATTCAAGTGAATGGGTCTGCAAGCCGCTGCGGCTGCCCCACGGACTGTGCTCGTGCATTGCGGCCCGCACAACGACCACAGGGCGTTGCAGGGGGCCTTAGGAAACGATTGTGAAAATGAAAAATTACTATTTTTTCCTGAAAAAGTTTACACCCACATTTTTCACTTACACAAGGGGTAACAGGACAAAATGCACCCCACATTTTGTTCCCCATTTCCAGCCGAATACACCATGTATTTTAGGTGCCATGTCGCAAAAAAAAAAAATCCTGAGGTCCCTAGAAATGAAAACCCCCGACAAGTGACCCCATTTCGGAAAGAGCACCCCCCTACAAACATTTTAAGTTGTAGAAAGGGTACTTTTCAGCAAACAGGTGTCTCACTGAAGACTTGTGAAAGCATTTCAAACCACATATTTGTAAAAAAAAAATAATAATAATTACTAGCAGACCTCCATTTTTTTTCCACAAAGGGTTAAAGGAGAAAATGCACCCCAGGTTGTGTTCCCTATTTTCTCCCCATTCAGGAAACACCCCAAATGTGCTTGTAGCCTGCTGTATGGGCGCACAGCAGGCAAACAGCAATATATGAATTTTGCCGACAGGCCTGAATTGGCAGACATGGATTTTAGGTGCCATGTTTTATTAAATAAATTCCTGAGGTCCCCATTTCGGAAAGAGCACCCCGCACAAACATTTTAAGTGGTATCAAGGGTACTTTTCAGCAAACAGGTGTCTGCATTTCCAACCACATATTTGTGGAAAAAATTATAATTACTAGCAGATCCCAAATTCTTTTCCACAAGGGGTTAAAGGAGAAAATGCACCCTAGGTTGTGTTCCCCATTTTCTCCTCATTTAGGAAACACCCCATATGTGCTTACACTTTTTGTAATGTAAGGTGACAAAAAAGGCTTTTTTGACACACTTTTTATTTTTTTACGGTGTTCACCTGAGGGGTTAGGTCATGTCATATTTTTACACAGCAGGTTGCAAATGCAGCAATACCTAATATGCTTACTTTTTTTATTTATTTAAATTTTACACAATAAATGCATTTTTAAAACCCCCAAAAATCACGTTTTAGTGTCTCCATATTCTGAATGCCATAGTTTTTTTAATTTTTTGGGGCGACAGTCTTATGTAGGGTCTCTGAACGTCCATTCAGAGATGGCAGCTGCACGCTAATTGTGCATCTGCAGAGGGGGTTACCCGCTGTCAGTGACAGCAGGGCAACCCAGAGAGAAGGCAGGGACAGTTCCCAGGTGTCCCTGCCTTCTAGATCGCTGTATACACAGCTCTTAGTGAGCACTGTGTGTATAGATCAGGAAGCGCTATGCCGCTTCCTGTCCCTACCGGGTGGTGATGTGACAGGAGCTGTCGGGTCTTCCACAGACCTCGATCAGCCCTGCACTGAGGCTGTATACTGCTGTACAGCCTCTCTGGGGGGGTGCATTTTCCCTGTAACTGGGGCTACTATGTCAGCCCCAGTTACAGGAGAAATCAATAGTGGAAAAATAAATGTGAAGTTAAATGTCCCCCAGAGGTCTTGTATGGGGATGCAAAATGTGAAATAAAAAATTAAAGTGTTAAAATGTAAAAAAAAAAAATAAAAAAAGGTTTCCCATGTAAAAAAAAAATAATTACCCAAGGAATAAAAAAATAGAAAAAATAGAAAATAAATAAATAAAATAGACATATTTGGTATTGCCGCGTCCATGACGGTCGGCTCTATAAATATATGACATGATCCACCCAGTCGGATAAACACCATAAAAAAAAATTATAAACTGTGTCAAAAAAAGCCATTTTTGTTACCTTACATCACAAAAAGTGCCACACCAAGTGATCGCAAAGGCGTATGGCACCAATAAAACCCTCACCTCATTCCGCCAAAAATGAGTCCCTACATAAGAAAATCGCTAAAAAAATAAAAAAGCTATAGCTCTCAGAACATGGACACATTAAAACATCATTTTTTTGTTTAAAAAAATGCTATTATTGTGTTAAAGTGAAATAAATAAAAAATTTATACATATTAGGTATTGCCGTGTCCGTAACAGCCATCTATAAAAATACAGATGACCAAGGTCCCTTTACAAGTGGGAGGCACATATGCAAACTGTTGTAATTCCTACACCGTTCACCTGATTTGGATGTAAATACCCTCAAATTAAAGCTGACAGTCTGCAGTTAAAGCACATCTTGTTTGTTTCATTTCAAATCCATTGTGGTGGTGTATAGAGCCAAAAATGTTAGAATTGTGTCGATGTCCCGATATTTATGGACCTGACTGTGTGTCAGATTTGCTAAATTAGGCCTGGTCAGCTAATCTGAACCATGGTTTCCATTACTAGGCGTTCAGTACAAACAGAAATGTATTGTGCAGACAAACAGAATTATACATAGAGTATCAGATAACAACACAGCTATGTATTCATTCCAATAAATAATATGCGATGGGAACTGCACTTTCATGATATCTCAAGGTCGTTTACAAAACTAATTGACATGAAAAACTGAGCAGCTTTACAATATGTATATAGTATAGATGCCAAGATACAGCATGTATTACAGTTTCATTCACCGTACTCCAGGTACATATTGTAGCTACATATTCATTCCAGTAAATGGCATGACCTCCTGTCAAGGCCATTTTACAAAATGAATGTAAAAAATATCGTATTGATCCCAGGACGCAGAAAATATTCCACAGTTTCCTACTGAAACACAGGCTGGACCTCAGAAACAGTACAGGGGAAGTAACACGATGCATTTACAAAGTTACTAGAATTTTAAGGTGGATGAATATGGTTTTTAAAAGTGGACATATGCTTTTATATGGAGGAAAGATGTTAGTGCCATCTCTGTCCTTGATCTCTGGAAAATACACTGCAGTGAATAAATAGAAATCTGATTAAAAATAAAACATAAGAAATTTAAAGGGATTGACCCGGTTCCTATATTGATGACCTTTCCTCAGAAGAGGTCATCATATCAGATCAGCGGGGGTCCGACTCACACCATCTCCACCAATCAGCTGTTCGGAGAGGAAGCAGCGCATTCTCTTCACGGTTTACCTGCTCGCTGTCGACATTGCAGAGGTAATCAGGTGTAATTGCAGCTCCCATTCACTTCAATAGGAAGGAGCAGACGGAGTGTAACTGCTCCTTCCCACTGAATGGGACAGAGGAGCTGCAATTACACCTTGCCACAGCAATGTCAGCCTTGAGCAGGTACACAGTGAAGAGAATGCAGTGCTGTTCAGCGGGGTGCCGGAGGTTGGACCCCCGCTGATCTGATAGGGATGACCTATTCAAAGGATAGGTCATTAATATAGGAATGGTGCCCATAGACAATGCAGTCCGACAGCGGGATCCACACTTGGCTTACAGAGAAGTGCCAGGCCTCAGCTGTACTTCAAACAGCATGTACAAGTGCGGCCTGGCAATTAGTGGTGAAGTGCACATTGTGTATGGGTGGCCATACTAATAAGCCAGTAAAGCTAATCAACTTCTGAATACACTGATTGTTCTGTTGTTCACCATGTTCAAGACCCATGCTAACTGATAGTGAATTGAAACATTGTTTGCATTCAGAGACTGAAAACTGAAAAGTTTATTTCAGTGTACCGATATATCATAAAGCTATGATCAATTACAAACATTTTCCATTAAAAAAAATATATATTTCCCTTGCAAAATTCACTGTGGGGCAAATAAAGGAAGGTTTGGTTCAAGCTGCTACTTGCTGCATCTTCGGTTAGTTACTTAACACTTTTTACGTTTTGAAGGACATTTAGCTATAAACGAAGGAAGAACATACTGGGTATAGAAAGCATGCTCTGTGGAAAGCCGTGCTATATCATTCAGGCGGCAACAGAATCACTGGAATTATCTGGTAAACTTTTCTAGGAAGCAACATGGATTTAAAGTGGAAGGTTAAAAAAACACTCCCACAAAATGTTTTATTCTTTGGCCCAATACAAAGGACATGATGCAAATTGTAGTGAAGCTAATCTTATCTGTGAATGTATCTGTCAGTTATCCACCCCCTTCCGGTCCTCAGCTGTGTCATGCGACCAACACTCAGACTCTCTAAATGACACAGCGGCTTTGTTCTATGGGAGCCTCGATGTCAGCCTCATAGGAATGAATAGTGAAACTGACTTCCTGTCCACACATAAAGCCCTGTGTCAGATGGTCACATAACACAGCTGAGGACCAGAAGGGAGGTTATAACTCACAACTACAGTCACAGATAAGAAGATTACCTTCACTACAATTTGCATCATGTACCTTTCTAAAGGGCCAGAGAATACAATTTCTGTGGGAGTGCTTCTTTAACCATTAATTTACCCATGTAGTTCACCAGAGAGGTGAATATTAAAATAAATATGAATCTGTTAAATTTCTTCAAAAATCAAACATGGGCATCAGTTAAAAAAAGAAAAACCTAAACAGCTGATGTTTAGCATGTAAAATGCATAACTTATATCACTCATCACTTATATCAGAATCCAAATCATTCTCTACATGAAGAGGATATACAATGGCGCTCCTATCACTGCTTAGTGGCATTTCTCCATTCATCATATTTTGGAGGACATCAAGACTTCCACAAAGTTTCTTCACTTTGGGGATAGAAAAAAGAGTTTGAAGTGGTACATGAATAGCATCTCCTTCCAGGTATGGTGGATTGTCTTTGCTCTCCATAGTTTCTGCTAGATTTTGAAGACTAGAACACCAATGCGACATTACATATGGCTCCTTTTCATTGTCTGCTGTGTTGGTCTTGTCCTCTTCTTCAGGAAAAAGATTTTGTATAAAGTTGCTTTTCATACGATTTGCATGGGAGAGAGCAATGTTCAGTACTACGTTACGTAGGTATTTTTCCTCTCGAATACTTGGATATACTACCTGAAGAACCTATTCATATAGAGAAGAAACATTTTTTACATTATTACTTGCATGTGGATTGCATGAATGTTAAAAATTAAAATCAGACATCATATAGTAGATGACAACCCCTTTTTAACAAAGCTAGAACCAGCCTCACATGGACCCAGAGACCTCCAAATTCAATGCTTCAATTGTTCTGCTAAATTTATTTCAAGCTGGCATCTTAGGGGACATGTCCTTTCTGCTGAAGCTCTCTCCTTGTCACAGCTCAGGGGCGTGTCCTTTCTCAAGGGGCATGTCCTTTTTTTCTGCAGCAATCTCCTGTAACTCTGACAGCTTCTAACAGAATGGTATCATAGCAATTGAAGGATGGAACTGAGCATATGCAGCCATCTCAGTAGGTGGACATTGCACCTTCATTTTGTATACTGGATTCCAAGCTGGTTTACTAAAGGTCAGAATGGAGAATTGTTGAACTGTGTGTATGTGAGACAAACAAAACTTATGTTACTTATTAGTTCTCAGAACTATGTGTATCTGATGTTCTGGGAATACAACTGGTTCTAGATACTTATCAAGGATGAGGATAAGATAAAGCTTTTTGTAATTAAAGGTGCTTGATTTACAAATACCAAAAATGTTATGTTATTCTTCTTATTAATCACGCGGTGCTTACGTAAGTGATGAGCGCTGTGTTGGCTTGAGTCCTAGAAACTGGGTATAAGTATTTCTGTATCCTCTCAATAAAGTCAAGAGATTATTCTGATACAACCTTGAGTATCTTATCTCTTCCGAGCACTCGCACCTTTACCTGATTTGGACCCCAGCAGGTCATAGAAGTAGGGGTTTTGCCCCAACACCATGGACATTACTAATCCATTATAATGGAGTAAAGAGAATAACTAACAACTGGAGCATTTTTGTAACAAAGTAAATTACAAAAGTAACTTGTTTTTCATATTGAATTATATTAAAATAACATTTAATGTGGGCACAACCCTGTCAAAAGATTCCACATTATCACCTACCCCTTTTTAGAGATAAATACTGTTTATTCCACTCCCACAACAGAGCGTTAAAGTTAAACAGTAAGCTATATGCACCCTAAAATGGTGCCACGGAAAAATACAATTCGTCCAGCAAAAACAGAGGATCTCAATACCGGAATTAAACTGATCCATTTTGATTTTGAACATCAGGATGCATCCCTTCCGTTAGGAGGCAGTTGTGTGAAATCAAAATGGAAAAAAAACAGATCTTTCACTATTGACTTACATTGTTTTCAGTGACGGATCCGTTTTTATCACCAGACACAAAACCGCAGCTTGCTGCCGTAACAGAAGACATCCTGATGCATCCTGAATGGATCTCTTTCCGTTCAGAATGCATGAGGACTAAACAGAAACGTTTTTTTTTCCGGTATTGAGATCCTCTGCTGGATCTCAAAACCGGAAATATAAAAACGCATGTGTGAAAGTAGCCTAAGAGTATGTGATTACAAGGGTGCTTTTTGAGAGAAAATACAAACAATAGGATGAGTGAAAAAATAGTACATACTCTTTTATAAACATTTTTGTAGTTCTTTTTGTTATTCATGGATTCCTCGCTCTCGGTGTAGTTCTTCCTGAATATCCCAATTTGGGAGCAGTAACCAACGTCTTTACTTTCTGGTTTTGCCTCTCCAACCCCAGTAAACTCTACTGTGTAATTATACTGTCTGGATATATTCATTGCCCTGGGAAAACAAAAGAAAGGTTACAATCACAAGAACTAACATTGCAGATTTTATAGTGGAATATTTCTAGACTTGCCCTTTAAGGAGTTTTTCAGTACCATGTTTTTAGTTTTCAATCAACTGGACATATTAAAATAAGTCCCACTTCCCTTTTACATCCTCCACTGACAGTTCCCTTGATCCCCTGCTGGTGTTAGCTTATGCTGCTCCAGTGATGACCTGACCATGGTAGCCAATCATTGTCCGCATACAACCAGTGATATGTCCGATACAACCAGTGACTGCATATACCGGTCCCCATCTACAGTCCAGGGACATAACATAAATGGGGAATTGTGCATCACAATAGAAAACTGAAGGTTCTGCCTACAATAGTGAGTTCCCTATGTGCAAGCCACAATTCACTGCAGTACTGTGCAAGCGCTGTATGTAGAGAAGACTGTAGAAAACGCATGAGGCTTTCTCCACGACTATCAAGGACAGATGAGTTCAGTTACAGATGAACATTGGACGCTTTCAAGCTGAATATATGCCTGATGGACATTTAAGGGCTCATTTGCATGAGGCACACAGCATTTTAGATTTTTTTTAGGTAATGCTGTGCTACTGAGAAAGGTCTGTACATGATCTAGAGCAGGGATCAGCAACCTCCAGCACTCCAGCTGTTGTGAAACTACAACTTCCAGAATGCACATTCGCCCTGCATGTTTTGGAAACACTCGTATAAGTGAATGGAGCATGCTGGGAGTTGTAGTTTCACAACAGCTAGAGTGTCGGAGGTTGCTGACCCTGAACCTAGAGCATGGTGGTAACACTTTGGGGGGAACGGTACGCCCTGTTTCCCGAGTTCTTAAAGACCCAGGGTGTACCTGTATGTCCTAAGTTTAAAAAAAGATTGCGGCACGGCGGGGATTAATTGTGACAGGATGCCCGCTGAAATCATTCAGCGGGCATCCTGTCACAATGCTAGGGGGGTCATGTGACCCCCCGTATCGGCGATCGCCGCAAACCGCAGGTCAATTCAGACCTGCGGTTTGCGGCTTTACCTGCAGTTTGCGGCGGCAGGCGGTGCCATCGGGTCCCCATGCGGCTGTAGGGGGGACCCGATTGCATGGAAGGCAGGGCGATGTCTAAGGAAGGCATCGCGCTGCCTTCCAGTGACAAGCCTGTGAGATCCAGCCCCCTGGATCTCACAGGCCGGAAGCTGTATGAGTAATACACACAGTATTACTCATACAGCTAATGCATTCCAATACAGAAGTATTGGAATGCATTGTAAAGGATTAGACCCCCAAAAGTTCAAGTCCCAAAGTGGGACAAAAAATAAAGTAAAAAAAAAGTAAAAAAAATAAAGTTTCCCCCCCCAAAAAATTTAAAATGTCAAGTAAAAATAAACAAAAACGTCATTTTCCCCAAATAAAGTAAAAAAAAATTGGTAAAAAGTAGGGGGGAAAAAAGTATACATATTAGGTATCGCAGTGTCCGAATCGACCGGCTCTATAAACATATCACATGACCTAACCCCTCAGATAAACACCGTAAAAAATAAAAACTGTGCTAAATAAACAATTTTTTTGTCACCTTACATCACAAAAAGTACAACAGCAAGCGATCAAAAAGGCGTTTGCCCACCAAAATAGTACCAATCTAACCGTCACC
The DNA here is from genome assembly GCF_014858855.1 of Bufo gargarizans. Taxonomy (NCBI): domain Eukaryota; kingdom Metazoa; phylum Chordata; class Amphibia; order Anura; family Bufonidae; genus Bufo; species Bufo gargarizans. Next base: position 128,821,067 of record NC_058086.1, read on the forward strand.
TCATCCCGCAAAAAATGAGCCCCTACCTAAGATAATCCCCCAAAAAATAAAAAATAAACTATGGCTCAGAATATGGAGACACTAAAACATCATCAAAATTTTTTTGCTTTAAAAAAGCTGTTATTGTATAGAACTTACATAAATAAAATAGACATATTTGGTATCGCCGCGTTCATATCGACCGGCTCTATATAAATATCACATGACCTAACCCCTCAGATGAACACCATAAAAATTTAAAATAAAAACTGTGCTAAATAAACCATTTTTTGTCACCTTACATCACAAAAAGTGTAATAGCAAGCGATCAAAAAGTCATATGCACCCCAAAATAGTGCCAATCAAACAGTCATCTCATCCCGCAAAAAATGAGACCCTACCTAAGATAATCACCCAAAAACTGAAAAAACTATGGCTCTCAGATTATGGAGACACTAAAACATGATTTTTTTTGCTTCAAAAAAGAAATCATTGTGTAAAACGTACAGTACAGACCAAAAGTTTGGACACACCTTCTCATTCAAAGAGTTTTCTTTATTTTCATGACTATGAAAATTGTAGATTCACACTGAAGGCATCAAAACTATGAATTAACACATGTGGAATTATATACATAACAAAAAAGTGTGAAACAACTGAAAATATGGCATATTCTAGGTTCTTCAAAGTAGCCACCTTTTGCTTTGATTACTGCTTTGCACACTCTTGGCATTCTCTTGATGAGCTTCAAGAGGTAGTCACCTGAAATGGGTTTCACTTCATAGGTGTGCCCTGTCAGGTTTAATAAGTGGGATTTCTTGCCTTATAAATGGGGTTGGGACATCAGTTGCGTTGTGGGGAAGTCAGATGGCTACACAGCTGATAGTCCTACTGAATAGACTGTTAGAATTTGTATTATGGCTAGAAAAAAGCAGCAAAGTAAAGAAAAACGAGTGGCCATTATTACTTTAAGAAATGAAGATCAGTCAGTCCGAAAAATTGGAAAAACTTTGAAAGTGTCCCCAAGTGCAGTCACATGCGGACTGCCCCAGGAAAGGAAGACCAAGAGTCACCTCTGCTGCGGAGGATAAGTTCATCCGACTCACCAGCCTCAGAAATCACAGGTTAACAGCAGCTCAGATTAGAGACCAGGTCAATGCCACACAGAGTTCTAGCAGCAGACACATCTATAGAACAACTGTTAAGAGGAGACTGTGTGAATCAGGCCTTCATGGTAGAATATCTGCTAGGAAACCACTGCTAAGGACAGGCAACAAGCAGAAGAGACTTGTTTTGGCTAAAGAACACAAGGAATGGACATTAGACCAGTGGAAATCTGTGCTTTGGTCTGATGAGTCCAAATTTGAGATCTTTGGTTCCAACCACCGTGTCTTTGTGCGATGCAGAAAAGGTGAACGGATGGACTCTACATGCCTGGTTCCCACCGTGAAGCATGGAGGAGGAGGTGTGATGGTGTGGGGGTGCTTTGCTGGTGACACTGTTGGGGATTTATTCAAAATTGGCATACTGAACCAGCATGGCTACCACAGCATCTTGCAGCGACGTGCTATTCCATCCGGTTTGCGTTTAGTTGGACCATCATTTATTTTTCAACAGGACAATGACCCCAAACACACCTCCAGGCTGTGTAAGGGCTATTTGACCATGAAGGAGAGTGATGGGGTGCTGCGCCAGATGATCTGGCCTCCACAGTCACTGGACCTGAACCCAATCGAGATGGTTTGGGGTGAGCTGGACCGCAGAGTGAAGGCAAAAGGGCCAACAAGTGCTAAGCATCTCTGGGAACTCCTTCAAGACTGTTGGAAGACCATTTCAGGTGAATACCTCTTGAAGCTCATCAAGAGAATGCCAAGAGTGTGCAAAGCAGTAATCAAAGCAAAAGGTGGCTACTTTGAAGAACCTAGAATATTACATATTTTCAGTTGTTTCACACTTTTTTGTTATATATATATACAGTCATGTGAAAAAATTAGGACACCCTTTGAAAGCATGTGGTTTTTTGTAACATTTTTAATAAAAGGTTATTTCATCTCCGTTTCAACAATACAGAGAGATTAAAGTAATCCAACTAAACAAAGAAAACTGAAGAAAAGTCTTTTCAAGATCTTCTGTAAATGTCATTCTACAAAAATGCCTATTCTAACTGAGGAAAAAGATAGGACACCCTCACATGTATTCCCTCTTAAATTGGCTCAGATCTCACACAGGTATATCACACCAGGTGCACATAATTAGTAGATCGTTACTCTGCATGTTGAATGAGGCTTGCCCTATTTAAACCTCAGACATTTAGTTTGGTGTGCTCCTGACTGTTGAAGTGAGAGTGAGCACCATGGTGAGAGCAAAAGAGCTGTCAGAGGACTTCAGAAAAAAGATTGTAGCAGCCTATGAGTCTGGGAAGGGATTTAAAAAGATCTCAAAAGATTTTGAAATCAGCCATTCCACTGTCCGGAAGATAGTCTACAAGTGGAGGGCTTTCAAAACAACTGCCAACATGCCCAGGACTGGTCGCTCCAGCAAGTTCACCCCAAGAGCAGACCGCAAGATGCTAAAACAGGTCTCCAAAAACCCTAAAGTGTCATCTCGAGAACTACAGCAGGCTCTGGCTACTGTTGATGTAGAAGTACATGCCTCTACAATCAGAAAGAGACTGTACAAGTTTAACTTGCATGGGAGGTGTGCAAGGAGGAAACCTTTGCTTTCCAAGAGAAACATCGAGGCCAGACTGACATTTGCCAGAGATAAAGTTGACAAAGACCAGGACTTCTGGAATAATGTTCTTTGGACAGATGAGTCCAAAATTGAATTATTTGGACACAACAGCAGAGGACATGTTTGGCGTAAACCAAACACAGCATTCCAAGAAAAGAACCTCATACCAACTGTGAAGCATGGAGGTGGAAGTGTCATGGTTTGGGGCTGCTTTGCTGCAGAAGGACCTGGTCAGCTCACCATCATAGAATCCACGATGAATTCTACTGTGTATCAGAAGGTGCTTGAAGAACATGTGAGACCATCAGTTAGAAAATTAAAGCTGAAGCGGAACTGGACCATGCAACATGACAATGACCCAAAACATACTAGTAAATCAACCAAAGATTGGCTGAAAAAGAAGAAATGGAGAGTCCTGGAATGGCCAAGTCAAAGTCCAGATTTGAATCCCATTGAGATGCTGTGGGGTGACTTGAAAAGGGCTGTACGTGCAAGAAACCCCTCAAACATCTCACAGCTGAAAAAGTTCTGCATTGAGGAGTGGGGTAAAATTTCCTCAGACCGATGTCGAAGACTGGTAGATGGCTACAAGAACCGTCTCACTGCAGTTATTTCAGCCAAAGGAGGTAACACTCGCTATTAGGGGCAAGGGTGTCCTATCTTTTTCCTCAGTTAGAATAGGCATTTTTGTAGAATGACATTTACAGAAGATCTTGAAAAGACTTTTCTTCAGTTTTCTTTGTTTAGTTGGATTACTTTAATCTCTCTGTATTGTTGAAACGGAGATGAAATAACCTTTTATTAAAAATGTTACAAAAAACCACATGCTTTCAAAGGGTGTCCTAATTTTTTCACATGACTGTATATATATATATATATATATATATAATTCCACATGTGGTAGGTTGTGGTGGCTCACTAGCAAGTAGTTAAGGTATGGTGCTGCAAGCTCATATAGAGGGAATCACCCCACCCTCTCTTAAAAGGCAAATGTAGTAATAGAGTAATGAGCGAGCACTCATACACTTGGCAACCAGATTGACATGTGCAGAAAATATTTATTAAATAAAATTTATAAGAACAATGTAGCAATAATATACAACATTACAGTCACATATATTATGGTAGATATGATCGACACTATATTCATATGACTCAATAGTGTCGATAAATTCAATAATATATATCACACCAAAAAACTTAAAGTATATGCTGTGATTTGGGAAGAGGGGGTATTATCTTCTGGCACTCTATCCCAATTTGGAAAACTGAATGTCACTGAAAACTTTGTAGGTGTATTCACTGGGAGCGCAACATGTTCATAAAGTGTCCACAGGAATCCTGATAATGTGAAAAGTCTCTTATAGCATATCCTTTTAAAGTCGATATGAGCTTTGAATTGAAGAAAACTTTAAATCGATATTTGGCTTACCGTCTAGCGTCTGCTGTCTCCCTATTGCTTCAATGGAGCTTTAAATATTTGCCGGCTGTCATGGTCTTACCTCCTTGCTGTTCCCTTCGTTTGACATGTGCTGGCGGCCATCTTGGTTTCTGGGTTTTCTTGTAGCCTCCCACCCTGCGGCTCCTCCTTCCCACTGGGAGGAGCTGGATGCCCAGCTCATATATATAGGTCTGTTCCTTGCTTGGTCCTCCTGTGTTCACATGCTTCCAAGACTGCTGCTGCTTCTGGTTCCTGATCCTGGCCTCGTCTGACTACCCCGTTGGTTCCTGATTCCGGCTTCGTCTGACTACCCCGTTGGTTCCTGATTCCGGCTTCGTCTGACTACCCCGTTGGTTCCTGTTCCTGGCTTCGTCTGACTACCCTGCTTCGGTTTAGCCATCCGTTCGGACTTTGCTTACGGCTTGCTCTTCAATAAAACCTTCTTATTTTCCACTTATCTCTTGTTGTACGTCTGGTTCATGGTTCCATGACATTAGGACCAAGCCATGAATTCTGACGGTACAGGGCCACCCTCGCTACCTACGCTGGTTGCCAGACTTGATCAGCAGGATCACCTGTTGGGTCGGTTCGCTGTGGCGTTGCAAACCCTGCTTGAACGCACGGCTCATTTAGCTTCCGTTGCCGATGGGTCGGTTGTCGCTCCTGGGCCCGCTCCTACTGCCGCTCCGGTTGTTGCGCCAGAGTCTACCCTGACACCTGTTGCTGCGCCTGTGGTGTTTCAGGGTATGACCGGTTCTGCCCCCCTTCCACAGCGCTTTGGGGGAGAGCCAACTCAGTGCCGAGGTTTCCTTAACCAGGTGGGCATTTACTTCGAGTTGCTGCCACATGCCTTTCCTACTGAGAGATCAAGGGTGGGCTTCTTGATCTCGCTGCTCTCGGACAAGGCCTTGGCCTGGGCCAGCCCTTTATGGGAGAACAACAATCCGGTGGTTGCCGAGTTTTCCGGTTTTGTTGCTTCTCTTCGGAAGGTATTCGATGTGCCGGCTCGTGCTGCCTCTGCTGCGAAGCTCCTTATGTCCATCAGACAGGGTTCACGATCCGTAGCTGAATACGCCATTGAGTTTCGTACCCTGGCAGCAGAGGTGGGCTGGAATAATGAGGCTCTGGTCGCTGCTTTCTCTCATGGTCTCTCGGATGCCTTGAAGGATGAGGTTGCAGCTAAGGACCTACCAGTGGAGCTCGAGTCTCTTATTTCTTTCCTGATTTTGATTGACACCAGACTCAGGGAGAGACCTTCCTTTAAGTAGAGCCTGCGGAGGTCTCCTAACAGATTGGCGCCTACGTTTGCTGTCCCACCCGTGCCTCCCTCTCCTCCCACGCCTCCTGGGGATGACTTGTCTGGGGGTGAACCCATGCAGCGGGGGTTTGCTCGCCTGTCTGAGGGGGAGAGGGTACTCCGGAGACGCGAGGGCCGATGCATGTACTGTGGTCTCGGTGGGCATTTTCGGTTGGCATGTCCGAACCGTCCGGGAGAACGCTCGCACCTGAGGTCCTGTCGGGGGCAGATCTTGGGTGGAGTCTCCTCGTCCCCGGTTTCCCGTGTTGACAAACCACTGATCACGGTTGTCCTCTCCTGGGTCGGGGGCTCGGTGACGACCCAGGCGTTGGTGGACTCTGGTGCTGGTGGTTTGTTCATTGATAGAGTGTTCGTTGCCGCCAATTCCATTCCTCTGCAGCCTCGAGGTTCCCCACTGGCTCTTGAGGCGATAGACGGCAGACCCCTTCTGCCGCCACACGTGACTCATGAGACCCTTCCAGTGGGGATAGCCATTGGTGCCGTTCACAGAGAGTCGGTCTGTCTCCAGGTTATTTCGTCTCCACACTACTCGGTGGTCTTGGGGTACCCCTGGCTCCAGAAGCATAATCCGACTTTCGATTGGAGATCGGTCGAGATCCTCTCGTGGTCACCGCAGTGTGGGGCTAGTTGCATCCATGGGCCTGTCAAGTTGCTGTGTACTTCCTCGGACTCTCTGTTGCCTCCTGAATACGAAGAGTACCGGGATGTATTCGATAAGGTGCGCGCGGTTGCCCTACCTCCGCACCGCCCATACGATTGTGCCATAGAGTTACAATCCGGTGCCGTTCCTCCTCGTGGCAAAGTCTATCCACTGTCGGTAGCGGAGAATGAGGCCATGGAGGAGTACGTGAGGGAGGCGCTTTCACGCGGACACATTCGCAAATCCTCGTCCCCGGCAGGGGCTGGCTTTTTCTTTGTGAAAAAGAAGGGTGGCGAGTTGAGGCCTTGCATCGATTACAGGGGTCTCAATCGCATCACGATCAAGAACGCTTACCCGATACCCTTGATTTCCGAGCTGTTCGATCGCCTCAAAGGGGCCACGGTCTTTACCAAACTCGACCTGAGGGCGGCATATAACCTGGTAAGGATCAAGGCGGGCGATGAGTGGAAGACCGCGTTTAACACCAGGACCGGTCATTATGAATCCTTGGTTATGCCCTTTGGGTTGTGCAATGCGCCCGCAGTCTTCCAGGAATTCATCAACGATGTTTTCCGTGACCTGTTGCAGCAGTGTGTGGTGGTCTATTTGGATGACATCTTGGTATATTCTGCATCCATGGAGGCCCACATTCTGGATGTCAGACGAGTGTTGCAACGCTTACGAGAGAACAAGCTGTTCGGTAAGCTTGAGAAATGCGAATTTCACCGATCCCAGGTAACCTTCTTAGGTTACATCATTTCCGCTGAGGGGTTCTCCATGGATCCTGAGAAGGTTTCGGCTGTCTTACAGTGGCCCCAGCCCAGTGGGCTTCGTGCCCTGCAGCGCTTTTTGGGCTCGAGGCCATCCGAGCTTTTGAGGCTCTAAAGTCCGCCTTTGTGTCGGCTCCGATTCTGTCGCATCCCAACCCTGGGTTGCCTTTTGTCCTCGAGGTGGACGCGTCTGAGACGGGAGTAGGCGCCCTCCTGTCTCAGCGTAGAACACCAGAGGGTCCTCTGCTTCCTTGTGGGTTTTACTCCCGGAAACTGTCTTCCGCGGAGTGCAACTATCAGATTGGTGACAGGGAGTTATTGGCCATCGTGCAGGCCCTTAAAGAATGGAGGCACTTGCTCGAGGGCTCGGTGGTTCCGGTTCTCATCCTGACGGACCACAAGAATCTGACCTACCTCTCTGAGGCCAAGAGATTGACACCACGTCAGGCCAGATGGGCTCTGTTCTTGTCACGTTTTAATTACGTGGTCTCCTACCTACCCGGCTCCAAGAACATCAGAGCGGATGCCTTATCACGGCAGTACTCCGAGCTGTCCGGGGAGGAGTCGATTCCGACTACGGGCATACCCCCGAATCAGATCCTGGCCGCTATTCGCACCAGCCTGACTTCTCCTCTGGGTGAGCAGATTTTGGCGGCTCAATCTGGTGCTCCCTCTGGGAGACCCAACGGCAGATGTTTTGTGCCTGAGGAGTTGCGCACTCGGTTGTTGCGAACCTACCATAACTCCAAGGCCGCGGGGCACCCTGGAAAGAATCAGCTGTCCTGGGCGGTTTCACGTCTGTTCTGGTGGCCTTCTCTACGTTCCGACATCGCCGCATATGTAGCGGCATGCTCCGTTTGTGCCCAGAGTAAGTCCCCTCGGCACCTTCCGTTGGGCCTTTTGCAACCCATAGCCACCGGGGAGCGTCCATGGTCACACCTGGGGATGGATTTCATTGTGGACCTCCCTGCATCCCGAGGCCATACGGTCATTCTCATGATTGTGGATCGGTTTTCCAAAATGTGCCACTGTGTTCCTCTCAAGAAGTTACCCTCTGCACAAGAGTTGGCCTCGATTTTTGCCAGGGAGGTCTTCCGGTTGCACGGTTTGCCCAAGGAGATTGTGTCGGATCGGGGGAGTCAGTTTGTGTCCAGGTTCTGGCGCGCCTTTTGCTCCCAGTTGGGGATTCATCTCTCTTTCTCCTCGGCCTACCACCCTCAGTCCAATGGGGCCGCAGAACGATCCAATCAGGCCTTGGAGCAATTCCTTCGTTGCTATGTCTCCGATCACCAAGACAATTGGGTTGACCTCCTGCCTTGGGCTGAGTTTGCCAGGAACACGGCGGTGAACTCTTCCTCTGGGACGTCTCCCTTCATGGCCAATTATGGGTTCCAACCTGCCGTGTTACCGGAGGTATTCTCTCCCCAGGATATTCCGGCTGTGGAGGATCACCTTTCCGTCCTACGTGCTTCTTGGGTACAGATCCAGAGGTCCCTTGAGGTCTCTGTGCAGCGCCAGAAACTCCAGGCTGATCGCAGACGAGCGCCCGCTCCTTCCTACCAGGTCGGAGACCGCGTATGGTTGTCCACCCGCAACCTCAACCTTCGAGTGCCCACTCCCAAGCTGGCGCCTCGCTTTGTTGGTCCCTTCCGAGTGCTTCGCAGGGTAAACCCGGTAGCCTATGCCCTTGCGCTTCCTCCTGGCATGCGGATCTCCAACGTGTTTCATGTCTCCCTGTTGAAGCCACTGGTGTGTAATCGTTTCACTTCCTCGATTCCTCGGCCTCGTCCGGTCCAAGTGGGCAATCGTGAGGAGTATGAGGTGAGCAATATCCTGGACTCACGCCTGGTCCGCGGCCGGGTGCAGTTTTTGGTCCATTGGCGTGGTTATGGTCCAGAGGAGCGTTCCTGGGTTCCCTCCGCAGATGTCCATGCTCCCGCTTTGCTCCGAGCCTTCCACGCACGCTTCCCTCAGAAACCGTTCCTTACTCCGCGGAGGAGGGGCCCTTGAGGGGGAGGTACTGTCATGGTCTTACCTCCTTGCTGTTCCCTTCGTTTGACATGTGCTGGCGGCCATCTTGGTTTCTGGGTTTTCTTGTAGCCTCCCACCCTGCGGCTCCTCCTTCCCACTGGGAGGAGCTGGATGCCCAGCTCATATATATAGGAGGTCTGTGGCTTCAGTTCCTTGCTTGGTCCTCCTGTGTTCACATGCTTCCAAGACTGCTGCTGCTTCTGGTTCCTGATCCTGGCCTCGTCTGACTACCCCGTTGGTTCCTGATTCCGGCTTCGTCTGACTACCCCGTTGGTTCCTGATTCCGGCTTCGTCTGACTACCCCGTTGGTTCCTGTTCCTGGCTTCGTCTGACTACCCTTCTGGTTCCTGACCTCTGTCTCCGCAAGACCCTGCTTCGGTTTAGCCATCCGTTCGGACTTTGCTTACGGCTTGCTCTTCAATAAAACCTTCTTATTTTCCACTTATCTCTTGTTGTACGTCTGGTTCATGGTTCCATGACACCGGCTTATTCAGTCGCTCCATACAGCAAGCTGGTTTAAATTTCGCGGGAGTTCCAAAGATCGCAGGAGTTGCCACTCTGTTCTGCAATTTCCTTTGGTGCAGCTTTCGACGATAAGAATAGTTAATCCTTTACTGTAGAAATTTTCTTCTGTATGGCCATACAGTATTATCGGAGGCTTTTCAATGCAGGTACATCACTTGTTTCACCATACGCGTTACGGGTAGATTCACTCTCCCTTCCTCAGTGGCAACTGAGTGCCAAATATCGATTTAAAGTTTTCTTCAATTCAAAGCTCATATCGACTTTAAAAGGATATGCTATAAGAGACTTTTCACATTATCAGGATTCCTGTGGACACTTTATGAACATGTTGCGCTCCCAGTGAATACACCTACAACATTTTCAGTGACATTCAGTTTTCCAAATTGGGATAGAGTGCCAGAAGATAATACCCTCTTCCCAAATCACAGCATATACTTGAAGTTTTTTGGTGTGATATATATTATTGAATTTATCGACACTATTGAGTCATATGAATATAGTGTCGATCATATCTACCATAATATATGTGACTGTAATGTTGTATATTATTGCTACTTATAAATTTTATTACTTGTATTTTATGGGGATTTAATAAATATTTTCTGCACATGTCAATCTGGTTGCCAAGTGTATGAGTGCTCGCTCATTACTCTATTACTATAATTCAAAATGTGTTAATTCATAGTTTTGATGCCTTCAGTGTGAATCTACAATTTTCATAGTCATGAAAATAAAGAAAACTCTATGAATGAGAAGGTGTGTCCAAACTTTTGGTCTGTACTGTACATAAATAAATAAAAAGTATACATATTAGGTATCGCCGCATCCATGACAACCTGGTCTATAAAAATATCACATGATCTAACCTGTCAGATGAATGTTGTAAATAACAAAAAATAAAAACGGTGCCAAAACAGCTATTTCTTGTTCTCTTGCCTCACAAAAAGTGTAATAAAGAGCAACCAAAAATCATATGTACCCTAAACCAGTACCAACAATACTGACACCTTATCCCGTAGTTTCTAAAATGGGGCCACTTTTTGGAGTTTCTACTCTAGGGGTGCATTAGGGGGCTTCAAATGGGACATGGTATAAAAAAAAACAGTCCAGCAAAATCTGCCTTCGAAAAACCGTATGGCACTCCTTTCCTTCTGCGCCCTACTGTGTGCCGGTACAGCTGTTTACGACCATATATGGGGTGTTTCTGTAAACTACAGAGTCAGGGCCATAAATATTGAGTTTTGTTTGGCTGTTAACCCTTGCTTTGTTACTGGGAAAAATGGATTCAAATGGAAAATTTCCCCCAAATTTTAATTCTGAAATGTAATCTCCATTTGCCAAAAACTCTTGTGGAACACCTAAAGGGTTAACGACGTTTGTAAAATCTGTTTTGAATACCTTGAGGGGTGTGGTTTCTTAGATGGGTCGCTTTTATGGAGTTTCTACTCTAGGGTTGCATCAGGGGGGCTTCAAATGGGACATGGTGTCAAAAAAAACTGTCTAGCAAAACCTGCCTTCCAAAAACCGTATGGCATTCCTTTCCTTCTGCGCCCTGCCGTGTGCCCATACAGTAGTTTACGACCACATATGGGGTGTTTCTGTAAACTACAGAATCAGGGCCATAAATATTGAGTTTGGTTTGGCTGTTAACCCTTGCTTTGTAACTGGAAAAAATATATTAAATCTGCCAAAAAAAGGGTTAACAAAGTTTGTAAAATCAGTTTTGAATACCTTGAGGGGTGTGGTTTCTAGAATGGGGTCATTTTTGGGTGGTTTCTATTATGTAAGCCTCGCAAAGTGACTTCAGACCTGAACTGGTCCCTAAAAATTGGGTTTTTGAAAGATTCTGAAAAATTTCAAGATTTGCTTCTAAACTTTTAAGCCTTGTAACATCCCTAAAAAATAAAATATAATTCCCAAAATGATCTAAACATGAAGTATCTCAGAATGGCCTGGATAAGTCAAAGTGTTTTAAAGTTATCAGCACTAAAGTTACACTGGTCAGATTTTCAAAAAATGGCCAAGTCTGTAAGGTGAAACCGAGTCCTTAAGGCAGGCATGTCCAAACTGCGGCCCTCCAGCTGTTGCAAAACTACAACTCCCAGCATGCCCTAATAGCTGTAAGCTATCCAGGCATGCTGGGAGTTGTAGTTTTGCAACAGCTGGAGGGCCGCACTTTGGACATGCCTGCCTTAAGGGGTTAAAGGGGGGTTTGGAGAAAGTGAGATCTGCACACCCGTTTTAAACTCTGGTGCTCATAGAGTACTGTAGTGAATGTATATCTCAAAATGATCTATGGCACACCAAAGATTTGTCTTGCAAACTGGTGCTTTAATACATCTTGTATATCTTTACATAATCAATTGTCATCCAGATATAGAGACTACATAAGTAGCCATATAAAAAGTCCCGTTTTGGTCAAAACTGACCTTTTTCAAGGGATCTGTGGCCAGTGCATAAGAGAGGCAGTCTGGATGAATTGTACAGTGCTGCAGAATATGTTGGCACTATATAAATAAATATTATTATTAAAAATTAATAAGAATGTGGCATCTCACCAGCTCTGAAATTCTTTTCTGTTCCACTCAAACTTGTGGTCTGGGTGTCTGAAGCGTGGATTTTCAGACAGTAAGACATTAAACTCGACATTTGGAGTGCTGATCACTGCAGCATTAGGAGCCATAAAACCGAACAGTACATCCTGGAATTCTTCAAGGACATCAGATTCCAGGTGTTCGATCCTTCATAGGGATACATAAATGAAAGTTACTTTTGCAGATGATAAAACAGTAGAACCACAATAGGAAATATTACCAGTTGAGGAGGAAAGCTGAAGTATTGCTTAACTTTTTATAGCAAAGACCTATAAAGTTTAACACCTATGCTGTATTTCACTAACAGATATGTCTTCAATGACTAAGCCAGGAGCTAAAGAAATTTAAATGCCCAGGCTGCCTACTACAGATTATGTATGCAGTTTATACAATAGCACCGCTAAAGAAGTAAAAGCAAACACAATGCAACAGTACTCTGCAAACAATATATAGACTACATTTACTATATAAAATGAATAGGAGATACTTAGTAAATATATTTTGATCAAAATTATTTGTGCCCATCCACCACAACAAGGTGACCTCAATCTGGATGGGAACTTACTCTATAAAGTCTCTAGTTCTCTGCCCTCGGCCTTTTATTTCATTCTGCTTAATGCTACCTTTCTCTGCGCCAGCAAGAATCTGAATTCAGGGGGAGCAGCAATGGTGAACTAAGAGGCCGGAAGGCACAGAGAGAGGTATGAAATAGTTTCAATCAAAATATATTTGCTAAGTATCTGCTATTCATTTTATATAGTGCTTATAGTCTATATATTTTATGTTTGCAGAGTGCTTTTGGATTGTGTTTACTTTTACTTTTGTAGTTTCAGCCATGACAACGTGCACCTGCACATTTACTTTAATTTACAGGATTTTCTTACTAGCTTTTGTCTTTTGTCATATGCATTTGGAAGTGTGGCTGTCTCCATTTTGTTCATGCACTCCTTTCCACAGGCTGTTTTTTATTAGTTAAGTATATAAAACTGTAGTCTGCTCTCCTGAATTCAGAGACCTGCTAGCACAGAGAGAGGTAACAAATGAAGCAGACACAGTATACATGTGGAGACTGCTCACCCTGAAGTAAGTCATAGAGTAGGTTCCCAACCAGATTTAGGTCACCTTGTTGTGGTGGGTGGGCAAAAATGATTTAGAACAAAGTGCGTTTGTTAGGTACCTCATAATAATTTTATATAGTAAATCTAGTATTAGTCCATATATAGTCTAGATTTGCAGACTGCTGTTACATTGTGTTTGCTTTTACTTTTTTTTTGTCTCAGCCATGGCAAACGCACACATGTACATTTACTTCATTTTGCAAGATACTGACTAACTTTTGTCTTTGCAGTACCACTACAGATTACCATAAAATGTGCAGTCTCTATAGTCAGAGTAGCTGAGCATATATGGGAATCTGAATCTTGTAGTAGTGTATCTACAACCAGATACTCTCTTGACCTATGACCTGCCCCATGAAACCCAATCTCAGGATTGCATATGATAATAATAATAATGATGATAATGATAAATTCCCCCCGCGTCTTTCTCAGTTTAATACAGAACATGGAATCCGTAAGTTAAACAATTTCCTATAGGACTATCACAAATCCACCTCAAGTCTCTGCTACATTAAAGCTGAATGTATAGTAAAATATAGAATAGTTATCCAAACAAATACAGCATGGACCAACTCTCTGTCTCCTGATATGCACCACCTTATGGAGTAACATGGATAATACAAATTCAGTACTGAAGAGAAGGAGCCTACATGACATAGATGCTGACATCTATGAACTCTAATACTGTTTGAATGCATGCATGGCTCATCTCTGTCATAACTATTCTGATCAGGACTGTGTTCTCAGCAATTACAGTGCATTCAGAAAGTCTTTAGACCTTTTTCCTTTTTTCACATTTTGTTATGACACGGCCTTGTGCTAAAATAAAAAGGAGATTTTTGTATAACTTACCAGTAAAATCCCTTTCTCGCTCTTCATTGGGGGACACAGGAACCGTGGGTATAGCTATGTCCTTTAGGAGGCGTTGACACTAGTAAAAGCTGTTAGCTCCTCCCCGTGCAGCTATACCCCCTCCAGCCTGGAGAGAGAGCTTCAGTTTGTATACAAGCAATAGGAGAAGCAAGCCAACCAAAGAAAAAAACATGGAACCCCAACCATGCCAAAAGACCCAACGGGGTTCTAACCAGCAACAGCTACAACTGTGGTCGAACAACAATACTGGGTGGGTGCTGTGTCCCCCAATGAAGAGCGAGAAAGAGATTTTACTGGTAAGTTTTACAAAAAACTCCTTTTCTCGCCCATATTCATTGGGGGACACAGGAACCGTGGGATGTCCAAAAGCAGTCCATGGAAGCAAGCGTCCCTGCAGACATCTAAGAACTGTCTCCTGCAAGACCATGCTGGCAAGGCCAACGTCCAATAACGTGACTCCCTTCCGTAGGGTGTGAAGGGGAGAAACAGGGAAGGAAAGACAATTTCTTTATAGATATGGAAGTCAGAGACCACCTTCGGGAGAAGAAGGAATGGGCCGGAGAACTGCCTTATGCTTGTGAAGAACCAGGAAGGGTTTTCTGCAAGAGAGTGCCCCCAACTCGGACGCCCGTCTGATGGATGTCATAGCCACAAGAAAGACTAACTTCTAGGACAGGAGCCGGAGTGAGATCTCCCGCAAGGGCTCAAAGGGAGAAGACTGGAACGCTGAGAGAACTATATTCAGATCCCAAGGCGGCAACCACGGTACGGAGGAACTGTATGTGCCACTCACTGAAGGAAGGTGTCCATCCATGGGCACCAGGGAAACCAGCCCCAGGATAGAAGCGCCAACACCTGACCCATCAGGAAACTAAGGCTAAACCAGGTCCAACCCTGATTGTAAAAAGGATAGGACCGCTGGGAGAGAAAAAACGCAGTGAGGGGATGTCCAGGTCCTAATAGATCCTGGGCGATGCAGGCTTCCTGGCCTGAATCATAGTGCGAATGACGTCTGCCGAAAACCCTCTCCACGTCAGAATGGCAGTTTCAATCGCCACGCCATCAACCAAAGACTCTAAATGCTGATGTAAGACCAGACCCTGTGGAGAAGGTCGTCTCTGAGTGGCAGTGACCAAGGGAAGTCTCCTGGAAGGAGAACGAGGTCGACACACCACGCGCGACGGGGCTAATCCGGAGCGACTAGGATTCATCAGAATGCCCTCCATCTTGATCTTCCGTAGAAACCTGGGTAGGAGGGGAAGGGGAAAAAACAAGTAAGGAGGGAGAACTTCTGCCAAGGAGATATCAGGGCGTCCACGCCGCATGCTTCCGGAACTCTTGCTCGGGAGAGAAAGGTGGGAGTATTTGTGTAGATACCGTTAGCAAACCCGGACCAATGATGAAGTCCCTGTAGAAGGAGGGATGTGGAGGGCACCACAGCCCACCAGTCGGGACTGGAGCGTGTCTGGAAATGGAAGGCCACCAACGAATACCCCGTGCAAATGCAGATGAGGAAAGGTAGTAACGTGGGAACTACCAAGGCATGCGGGGTGGCTATGAACCATGAGCCAGAGGAGGAAAAAGACCGGAGAAGAATAGGCTAGGTCTAAGTCCATTCCCCGACTGAGACCGGCGCTATACATAGTAGCCAATGCAAAAACACCACCTGAGGAGGAAGCCAGGCAAGGGTAGTCACACTGTAT